>NC_092835.1:4245000-4545000 GCF_039878825.1 Excalfactoria chinensis | reverse complement strand
GCAGAACAAATGCACTGCAGAGGAAAGGCTCTATCACATGCTGCTTTATTTGGGTGTGAGTAAGGGGCAGTAGGAATTAATTGCTCTAACTCCAGAAGATATTTGCTTACATGGATTTGGCACGGGTGCAAATAAAAGTGAAAACAGTGCACGTTTTCTTTTTTGAGACCAAAAGTAAAAATTGAAGCTTCCTTTAATTGAAGCACCTTCGCCCTCAATAAATATTTTCATTCTTTGCTCATAATACAAAACACCTAATTGAATGTTTACTAATGAGCTAAAAGTAGTTCTTCTCAGTATTGATTTTCCTTTTTACTTACTATTACCATCCAGCATTTTAATTGCGTTGAAGAAATTGAAAGAGAAAATTATAATCAACACCAAAACATGCCTTCATAGAGATTCTCAAGCTACACAGGAAAAACACAGCTAGCAAGGAGGAAAGGGAAAAACGGGTCTTGAGAATGTTTTGTTTTCAGAATGGCTAAGGAGCATTTATTACTCAGAGACAGATAGCTGAGTTGGGAGAACATGGCAAACTACTCAGAGGTACCCAAAAGTTGTTCACAATTGCATGCATTTACCGAGAAAACAAGTAAGTGGTGGAATACAATAAAGCCACACAAACAGTAATAAGCTTCAAATCATACCAGATAAATTAGATTATCAAAGATGTCAGAACCATGCATGTGAGAGGAAGGTGCAGGAATTCTATTCTCCAGAAGCCCAATTGTTGAAGATGTCTGAAATAGGGCTGTCTAAAAGCAAACTCCTACTGAGCACTTACAGCTCAATGTGAAATAAGTTCTGGTTCAGATGGTTGGGGACTTTCTGCTCTGACTGCACATCGCCATGATAAAATGAAGAATCTGAGATCAGCAACATACAAAGAACACAAAGAGTACTCAGCTCATCTGTAACACTGCCACTCTCAGATATCATTATGTCCTGAAGAGGGATTCTTTACTTACAGTGCAGTTCAATATCAAAACCAAGATTTCAGGAGGGTAAAGCTCTCTCTCTTTCCTGATTATCACTGTAAGATTCAAGGTCATAGTCACATTCTAGCCACCTGAAGTCAGAAAATCAGCATCTGTGGCCTTAATACACCAGGCACTTTGAAGCTCCTCTCTAATGACATCACCTGGGTGGTTTCATTTTTGGAAGCCCATACATAGTTCTCAGTTCAACTCCATGACCTCTTTGCGTATAGTACTTTCCCTAGGCTTGCTAGGGGCTTCTGGATTATAAACATCTTTTAGATACAGCTTATTTACATTATACATTAGCATCTCCACTTTCCTTCACCTTGGCTTTGTAGCCAACAATTTGATTTCCAACTCATTACCAATGCTTGGCTTCTTCAGCTATAAGACTTGCTTTGATCCCAGTATCATCATCATCATAGTATCATAGTATTGTGCGAGTTGGAAGGGACCTTAGAGATCATCGAGTCCAACTCCCGGGATTCGAGCCCTCTGTGTAGCAGAGCGGCACTTCTACCCCCTGCTCCACAGGAGGGGATTCGAACCCGGGCCCCCTGGTGTTGCAAACGGGAATTCTACCGCTGCGCCACTGGAGGCACACTAAACATAACCACTAGGAATGATGGATTGTGTCTTGGGCTTGTTCTACTAATGATGAGATTCTGATACGAATTCACGGACTACTCAAAAGATATATGGCCTGGTTTTGTGGTGTGTTTCTTGATTATTTTTCGTATAAACAGTGGTTGTAGTCAAAGCTTTTTTTTATCCTGTCATAAATCTCTTTCTGACGCAAAATCTAAGAATTTTATTGAAGAGATTGAACTGCTACAAACATTAGTATTGCAGCACTCATGATAAAAGTACAGAAGCTCATAGTGCTCCAAAGCCAAAAATACAAGAATTTGACCTAATTCCAACAACAGACAAAAATGGTTTTCACATTCATACCATTGATTTTTGATTTATTCTGAACTCTGAGTCTCCTAAGCTTATCTGTTAGTTCACAGAAGCATTACCATGAGCACAATTCATAGATTCACTGATCCTTGGAAAGAATTCTGATTTTTTCTCAGTAAAATATTTTTCCACCTACTTGATGCTGATAAATATTTTCATAGGGTGATAAGCTCTCGACTTGGTAAAGCACTAGTCACTTTGTTACAGTACAAGTAAGTATGGGTAATTATATCTCGACTTTCAAACACAAACAGCAATCTGCACACAATTCTACTTTCTTTCAGGAGCATTTCATAGCCAATAAAAACACATATTCACAATATTAGATTTAAAAACAACTACAGTCAGCTGAAAAGGTTCCCTCAATACTACTGTTTTCTGACGTCTACTGTACATTTCATCCCCATATTTCATGTCTATCATCTATCCACCCTGAGCCTGATCTGCAAATGACTAAGCATTTATACAATCAAGACCTCATCCTACCTGAGCCTACATACATTGATGAGGTCAGAGGGAGATGAAAGAGCTTTGCAAGTCAAGCTCTAGTAAATGAGAAGCAGTGGTCTAAACTATTAACATTTCTAGGTCTCTACCTCGCCCTTCTGCCAGAGGTTAATGTCAGCCAAATGGAATGTAAGATGCTTGAGATAGCACAGCTTATTGCCCAGTGAGTTATTTAAACCATCACTGCTCATTCATGATTACCTGAAGAGGGACGTGTTGGATGAAGTGACAGTTCTTTAAAATCACCACAGTTAACCCATCAGAACTGTAAACTGCATCTTTGACCCATCTTTGAAGTGGACACATTGTTCCTGATTTTATTGGTAAATCCACAGAATGTAATTTACCATTGGCATTTTATTTATATGTAATATATTTAATTTTCAAGGAACGGTATTTTTATTTATTTCCGGGATGTTTTAATTCTAATGTATTGCTTCGTATTACTAAATTTCAACCATGTCCCAGTGCCATTCCCCAGAGACACCATATTCAGCATATTCTCAATTTCTTTGGATATATTTATTGTCAGAATTATTGGATTAGATTATAAAGTTATTTCTTTTTAAAAAATTCCAGGTTAGGAAACAACATCTGAAAATGAGGCGTAAAACCTAAGTGCAAGGATTTGGGTTACATGTTGGCCTTCTTCATAGTAAGAACCCATTTCTGCTATGTTATATTCACTGGAGGAACAATGGAAGCTTATTCACAAATTATAATCTGAGTCCAGACTCTTGTTCAAGCACCCAGCACCCCGCTGAGCAGCCTTTGTTGCCCAGTGGCAGCCATTGCAGCCTGACAGGACAGGCCTTGCCCAGAGCCGACTGCTTCACTTCCAGGCATTGTGCTCAGGCAGACGGATGTAAACACAGGTCTGGGGCTATACTGGCCTGGCTGCTGAGCATCTCTTGTGTGTCACATGAAATAGTGACAAGGCTTCATGATTACAGTAGGAGACATTCACTCTGAGAAGTGATAAATCCTCCACTCATAGCTAAGTGGAGAATGTGAGAACAATACGGTTTGAGACAGGATGATTCCATGATTTTTTGATCTTATGATCTGCTGAAAATGGGGGCATATGCATGCAGCAGTGGAGAAGTTATAGGATATGATATCAGAGAGACAAAAAATAGGAAAGAACATCTCTCCGTTAAAAAGATACATGGAAATATTTTCACAAAACTGATACTGACAGACTTTAAACTGCAACTGACCCTATTAACACGAGACATATGCATTTGTGACCAGTAACGGCAGCAGCAATAACAGCACTGGGAACACGTAAGTAATGCTTCATACACAAGGACTCCCTAACAGAATAGCACACAAACAAGCACATCTGTGCAGACATACTGTTCTATGAGCCCAACCTCCACAACCAACTTGCAGTGTTCTCCAGAGGCAATACTCCCCATCCCTGCTCATAAACCCACAATCTGACCAAACACTGGAGGCTGTTGTGCAGCCATGAGTGTCCAGTCCCAGCAGGTCAGAGATAGGACAGAGCTGGTTCAGAAGCCAGTGCTGATATAAGACTTATCTCTGTCCAGAACCAGAGAAGACAAAAAAAAAAAGGTTGCATGCAGACAAGGGTTTAAACAGGAAAGCAAGAAACCAAATGCTACCGAACTGAAGGGTAAGTAGAAAGCTAGATGAGAAGCCAAGTGAAGGGTTAGGAAGCCAGGAAGCATGTACTACAAGCAGGATTTGCAAAGGGGATCAAAGACGGCCAGCGAAGGCAGTGCAAGCCATGCAAAGGAGGGATCAGAAGCAAAACGGAGACTTATAGCTTCAGCCAAGGGACACACTGACCTGCCAAGAACAACTGGAGGTATTCCCATATCTGGCTGCTGGAAGGGGCAAGTCACCAAGAGCTCCATGAGGAACTGCTGAGCTGGGAAGGTTCCCCAGGCCCCACAGCTCCAGGGTCCTGCTGAAGGCCACAATAAAGCTTGACTTGTGATCTGGGACTGCACATGGAGGGACTGCAGAGTGGATCTGAGAGTCTTCAGGAACACTGTTCCCAAATTGAATATCTCCACAAAAGCACGAAGGAAACATCTCAGTATCAATAACACAAGGCATTTTTCACCACATGGGTGTTCCTGCTGCTATTTTCATCTGCTATTATCTTCCTTTTGAATTCCTCAAGAGCTACTCAGAATTGTTTTATTGCTTATAGGCTATCAAGGAAGATCTGCTAGCGCCATGCAAAATTCAGCCTTGGCAAAAGAAGTACCAAACATGTGCACTGAATGTCTCCCTCTGCAATGTTTTCAACATTAACCTTTGGATATGGACCTACTATCCATAAGAGGAGATACTGTATATAGTGAAATTAATGGCAAGTAAACTGATTTAAACTAATAGATGTGCTTATTAGCCATGAAGATTGACTATTGGCCACATTATCGATTAAAGAAAACATATCAATGCACAATGACACCACACAGCCCATGGAACACCCTAAAACTAATGACTTTCAATTACTCAATGCAGCATTGGCAGATGTGACAATTGCTTATTCAAACATTGATTCCAAACGTTTCATGAGCGATGCTGCTTGAATTTATGGTGCACTAAACTACCTCTTTCCAATAGCAGGTGCACTTTTCAGCCACTGAAGAGCTTATATTTTTTTTAATCCTGGTCAATAACGAGGTGAATTTCACCTTTCTGAGTACTGATTTGGAGGCATCTCCGAAGGAATCTCTATGGAACATATAGCTAATGATTTACAACATATTTGTTGATGAAACAAGCTGTTAGACAAACCCTACGGTATTGAGCAACTTTTTAAACAGGCTGATAACTGCTGATTAATTATAAAATGTTTTCACATCACTAAAGCATTCTATGGAATCCACTAATGACAGAAAGCATCATCATCCATAACACTGTACAAAGCACTGAAATGTGGACAATCTGTGGATATCCTTAACCATATCTGCAGTCTCCAGGAGTTTATGTTTCTGTTCTTGCTATATGTTGCCTGTTTTATTCGAAGTGTAAAAAAAGAGTGCGAGTAAAGTAACCAAAGCATTATATCTTCTCTTGCTTTGTACAGATCTTTACCTTTTTTATGCTGTCAGGTTTTTTTCACTACACTGTATTGTATAGAAAAATATGTTAATGAAAGGACTGAACTGGTCTAACAAAATGACTTTACTGCAAAAACTCCTGCAGATATCCTAGAGAGATCATTTAACCTTGTGTGTGTGTGTGCACATACACGTGTACACACACATGCATTCATACTGTATATAAATGAAAACCCTAGTATGATGTACTTTCTCCTTTGCTTTATCTATCCAAGGTTTACACAAAAACATGACTACCTGCCTTACTCTTTAATGTTCCTAAAACTGCTAAGCTGTCGTCAATCTGAAGCTCCACACAACACACTGGGGTTTGGATTCATGTGATGCTGAGCTTGATGCATAGTTGAGAGAACTGACCCATGCCTGCATGTGTCTCATTAAGGCTGCCCAGAGATGTCATTTCCAATTTTTCATGTTGACCCCTCTATCTTCCTTGCTTAGCTGAAGTATTCAGTCAACTCCAACCTGCCAAAGAAATTCTAAGCTTACAGCTGATCCTGAGCTCTTCTCTTGACCCTTGGTTGTGCTTAAAATAGTAGATGCTAAGAGACGTTTCAACAACAGTAGGGTTAACCTTTCCTTTTCATAACCTTTTCAGTGTTTTGTAGGAAAACTTCAGTATTTCAAGATGACAATAAATGCCCTTAATGAAATAAATCACATATTTTTATACGTGCATATGAGGTTTTGTACATATACCTTACTTAATAAAATATGCAACCACTGTGGCATATTCTCTAGTTAGTAACTTTTAACTACAGAATAAGCATTAAATCAGCAAGTCCTCTACATACGGCCCCGTGTTTTTCACAACCAAGTCCTAGACTCTTGATGTGCTCTTGCCCAGCTTGGGGAAGACTGAGGAGATGCTGAAGACTCAGATGTGATTTACGGACCCACCGCTGCTTGCTGCATTTTGCAGAGAATGGGACATAAAGAGCACCTGTAGGAGGGAATGTGCTTCTTAACCTACTAGATTAGCTCTTTCCAAGCTAAGGGCAGGAGGAGCAAACTCTCATTGCTGCTGCTGCATGAGGACAAGGCTAGAGCTGTTTGTGTCACACTTAAATGCAATTACTGCAATTGGGTCTCTATTCAGTGTAGAGTGCACAAATAAGAAGGGTGACTAGCGTGTCAGTCTTGCACCTGATATGCACAATGGAGCACTTACCTATCCCTGACTGTCTGCTGCTCTTCTAATATTGTGATTTCTAAAGTTGTTTCTGAGGACTTTTCTGATAAATAACATTTCAATTTAACACTGTATTATCTGTAAACTACAGTTTGCAGGCTAAAATGGGCCTTCATTTGTCCTTGTGCTGTTTGCACTCCAAGAAATTAACCAATTATAGCCTAAGATATCAATCAGGTGTAGCTTGCTAGGGCTTGTCCTTAGGAAGCCTGATGGAAAGGGGATACCTTTCCATGTGAATACAGCAAAACACAATGCAAAAAGATATGACAGTGACCCAGTGACAGTGACCCACAATCTGACCACATCACTCTGAAAAGGGCCTGAGCTCATGCCACTGCTCACAGCATTCTGTATTACATCTCCTCACTTATGCATTCTCTTTGAGTGCACAATGAACCAGCTGAGGTAGGTTTTCCAAAATCACACGTATGCAATAGCAAAAGCAGTTGTATGTCAGAAGCCATCACCGGTCAGGTGGGAGTGTGCTGGCCTAGATGCTGCAAAGTAAGGATGCACAAGTGCCATTGATGTCAGTGGGAACATAAACAAATTTGCCCCCTAAGCAGATGGCTAAGTGCTCTACAAGGCTCAAATAAGACTGCTCAGCATCTTTCATTGCTTTGACTCCAGATGAAGTGCAGATAAAAGGGAAAATTCTTTCTTTCACTGCAGTCCTCGTTGCTACAGAAGTATACTTGTGAAATAAAACACTTGTGGCTGCCTATGAGGAAATTCCCACAGCACAATCAATGCATGCCATACTTTTGCTGTAATGTATACAGGATCTCCCACAACTTACAGTAGGAGGCAGAGGGTAGGAGGAACAACTGCCTGTCCAAAACATGCTGCTAAGGCAATTCATTGTGCTGCTTTATTCAGATTTGAGTAGTCATCACCCCAGTATCTAAGTGCCTAATTATTTGTTCTTGAAAAACAAGGCAAGTGCTAACAATATGAGATTTGTCTGCCAGTTCAAACTTGTTTTTGGAGAGCACACAATGCTCTTATCAGAGACAACTGGAAGCATAGCTGCACATCACATACAGGCCCAGAAGGCTACCTTATGAAACCCAAAGCAAACAGAAGGCTTTGGTCCAAGATCATGAAGAACCCCTTCCCTTACAGCAAATGCCTCCTCTACAGACAATCAACAGCTTCCTCTACTTCTCTTCAGAAGAAGAGCTTGCTTCAGAAAATACACAGTGGACAAAAGCCTCCAACTGTGGTCCCTCCTGCAATGATGCAGTTTTCTGAATTATCTTTAGAGAAGGAAGGTTGTGCATCCATAGTGCACACATATTCTGCATGGAGCAGCATGAAGCTCAATAACAGCTAATTAAGTACTTGATGCTAAGTGTCTCCATAGCTAGATTGCTATTGGTATACAAGCAACTGGTTTAATGTTAGTTGGGTATTTTTCACTACACAGCAATATATATACACATACACACACTTGTGCTTTAAAGAGAGCAGGACTAAGACATGATGCTCAACAGAATTTTCAAGTAAATGTAAACTTCTATTACCAAAGTTGACTTCTGTGTCTTTTGTCACAGTTGGCTACGTCCTTTATTGCTACTTCCCATTTAAAATCCTTTGGAGGCTATAGAAAGTCAGCACTGTGGTAAATCATGATTTCCACTTGGAACTGAAGGAAAGGAAATAAGTTATCATTGACAAGTACTGTATTATTTTACTTGCACCTTTTGTGATTCTGGTCTAGTTGCCTTGTATTGTATTGCAATATGCAAAGATATCATTCTTGTTACAAGAACAATATGACATCATTGCTTTTGTAGCCTTACAGAAAAATGCTGTAATTCCCCACACACCATTAACCATTTTAGGAACAGACCTTCATAACTCTTTCTATGTGGCTTAATATTTATCATCAGAAAAACAAAGCAAAACAAAAAAGAATAAAAAGCACAACTACATCACAGACCTTCACTGAAAGAAATAATGGTGCTTTAGGCAATGGAAGACGCTGTTTTCTCTAAATTTTTTTCCATTATAAACAGTAAATTACATGAAAATAATGTCACTTTGCTACAGGATGAAATCTTTCAGCAAAAGCCTATATAGTAAAGCCAAGCATTTCTTCTAGTAAATATCAAACCAGATACTGATCTGTTTGAAAAGCACCTCTGTGATTATAGAGCACTGTATGCTGTATTCTTAGCACTTCAGCACAGGTGAAAATTCCAAAGGAAATTATCAGAAAAAGAACCAAAATCTCAGTTCCTGGTTCTCATTTACAACAAAGAGACTTTAAACTTACCATACTATAAAACAATACTGAGTTGGGATCGATATAATGTAATATGCCATTCTTCCAAGGGCTCATTGCTGCCAGCATGGTATAAAAGTGACTGGGCAGTCAAATCTGCTTCACTAAAATATTATGTCATATTACATTCTATTTCAAACTGATGTTTAAACATAACACAACTGAACTGCCCTGAAATGCTAATTTGCAGCCCGTTGTCCTTGTCCTCCGAGAGCAACAACAACAAAAATGCTGTCAGCATCACACTTCGAGATGCAATATAATCACATTATGCAAGTGAAGAAGTCAATGACAGTCTGCCCCTCAACCCTCACTCGTCTGGGAGTTGGCTTCTGTTGCTTTGCACGTATGAACAGGGTTCATTTTTAGGTGATTTAACGACTCATTCTGATGAACGTGCATTAAGATACCACTGGAGCTCACCAGTATCTACTCCTGCTTTGTTTTAGTTGAGTGATAAAAACAGGCTTCCTTTTGAGCTATGATAACCTCAGTCCACTTTCAGAAACACATTTTCAGACAGCGCACATAGTTGTAGTTACACAGACCCTCTCAGCCCAGACACTGTGCCGTAATTTCAGCTCATGGAGAATCCTCCAAGCATTGCTCTGTCAGCAGCGCCTGGAGAGCTTCATACAGAGTGCCAGAAAGAGAATAAAACAGCTTGAGAAAGCATGCATCTTTCTAATAAATGATTCCTTTTCACCGTAGATTCCACAAAGGCTTGTTTATCTTTATAGTTTGTCAGCACAAAACTATACATCTCTTGGCTCCTGTGTCAGTTTGCCGAATGCTCTGCGCTTTGTGAAAGATCCGGTATTTCTGCACAGGCCACAATCTCATTTATGGTTTTTAAAATCTTGCTGTGAACAGTTTTTAACACGCCGTGCTGTGCTACAGTAAATCAAACCCGCGGTATTGAGTACTTTTGCCATCTTAACGTCCAGAATTTCATCACGATATAATTCATAAATTCATAGAAGTATTTATGAATGAAAATCCAGCTATTTATGTTCATTTGAAAAGTACTGTGACTGGGGGTGTGTCAATGGTTTAGTTTTCCAGCTAGCACTCCTTCTCAGCCTTGCTTTCTCACACAGTGATGACTGGAGGAGTTTCCCCAACATCACGAGCCCTTGAGCACTACGCACGCTTACTCACTAAGAACTGAAGAGCTGGGTGCCTCACAAAACTAGCAGGAGGCTGCAGTAACTCATCCTAAAGAGATATAGACCACAATTTCTAACTCTCCATGACCCATCCCACCTCTCCGCTTGGCCAGAAGCTACTGGCTCTATATCCGCGTCAGCAAACGGGCTTTCAGCACAAAGTCAGAGGCAGACTGTGCTGCTCTTAACCAAAGCTGGCAGTACACTATCCCATCATCTATTAGCAGAGTTTGACAGAGCTTCTCGGGAGCATCTGTAGGTTGTCAGAATGACTTCATCCCATTCAGTTGGTCTGGGACACCTAACTAAGCTCTCCCAACCGGAGAACCAGAACCAATACACCTTCAGCAGCAGTGAAAAGGTACGTATTTCCTTGTGTTCCATGGAGAGGTCAACCATCAGTGGGAACATGACAACATATAAATTAATATATAATTAATATACAAATAATATATAAATACTTTGCCCTGTTCCTTTCAGGGGCCATTCCTCCTAATCCTCAGCCAGGACTCAATAATAAGACCCCACCAACATGGCACCTCCTCCTCTGACACTTGAGCTGGCAAGTTTTGTTCACTTCTACATCACACCACTGAACTACTATTACTCCTGGCAACTTCCAATCATATTTATTCAGATTCCTTTATTACTGCAGATGTTGGAGCAACGTGAAGTACTATTAGTCTGTTTATGCAACCTCTAACGCAATTCGGTTTCACAGTACATCACAGAATGTGCCATTTGATCCTGTAATTTTGCAGCCTCTCCAGACTAAATCTGACCTTAACTGGTTTAACACAACCGGCTCTGAACCAAACCAAAATATTGACTCTGAGGTTGGATATGCGGTCAAGGGTTGATTTTTTTTCCCCCTAATTGAGGCTAGAATTAAAGCAGTAATATTCAGTTATAAGGTCATCCTAAACAGTGGAACTGAGATGGAGATTTTCTCCATTCATTCCTATATATCAAATGGAGATGGAAAAATTCCTGAAATGTTTTGGCTTTGGCAGTAGATCTAATTTGTCCTCAGATGAGCCTGCATGCATAATTGAAACTATAGCAGCAATACTGCTATGGAGGCTAATATACTTGCCTTCAAGATGGTCTGCAATAACAGAAGTGAGAGTATAAGTTTAGCACAGTGAATTACAGAAATGGAATCACATACATGCAAACTATCAGAAGGTGGGAATCTTCACTAACAATGTGATATTTGCTATTACAAGCAGCAATATTTCTAAAAGTAATCTATCCAAAGCCATACATTTCTGGATGTTAAAGGAACAAGTAAAGGCTGTCATGCACTTTCCTCTTGCTGCTCTGTCTGTCTGGATGACATTGCCCAAACACTGCAGGAGTTCCGCCAACTTTGATATCATCAGTACACCACCGATGACTTATATATCCAGTGTGATGCTCATTAATGTTAATTTCAATTAGTTAAGATGGGCTCTAGATAAAAAGAATGTGCTGCTGCCTCTGGTCAGGCCTCAATCAGACACTACCAATAGTGAATTACTTTATTAAGCAAAGTCTACTAAGTGAATAGTATCTGGATCAAAACAGCCCCTCTTTTAGCTTCTTAATTACAGAATACGATTTGTCTTTTTACTATTCTTGTGTAATAAACTGATTCCACAAATTTCAGGAGGAAAGCACTTTTGAGGCCCTCATTTGTTCCTTTCTCCTTGCCACGTAAATGGTGAACCTTTCATTCCTTACTTGGGCTCCTACTGGAAGTTTGGGCTCATCAGCTCCTGATCAAAGCAGACATTTCCTAGTGTAAGTAGCATAAGACCACAACACAACACTGGTAGAAAAACATCAGGGAAATATTGTTGAAGGAAGAAGGCAGATGAGAAATCAGGACACCTTTTCTGACCCATCCTCAACTGCATTTGTTCATGACAAAAATATATATATAAAACTCTGAAAGGACAAAAAAAAAAAAGGAAACTAAAAATGATGACTGTACATGTTGATGACGCCCTGGGATCTTTCAACTCGCTTGCCAAGATATGCTGGGTTTTGTGAAGCTATTGTGTTTATTCTTGTTGTTCAATAAAAAATAATTAGTTGCTATGGTAACTGCCACATCATGTCATGCTTATGTTGTTTCTGGGATAAAGAGCACCTTCTTCAAGAAAAAGTCATCGCTTTGTGGTAAAATGCTTTTGCTTTTTGTCATATCTGTGAGAGACAGTTTCACTCTATTTTAAACTTCCTGAACGAAAAAGACACCATATGGTCAGACAATGTCATTTTCCTGCTCCCGATAATGGAGTAAGCCATTTGTATCTTCATTAAGGAATTAAGCAACAGTCATGGTAACAGAGGAGACAGAATATCTGCAGTATCTTCATGGATATTCGAGGTGAACAGTTTTAACGCAATCAAAATAATAAAAGAATTGACTCAGCAGATAATAATGTTTCCTACAGTGAGATGCTGCATTGACTGAAGTGATGTGAAAAGGGAAGTAGGTTTTGAAGAACATGGTAACAGGCTACGTACAGACTGATTGGCAGAAGGTTTGTTAGCAGTGCAGGTGAAAGTAAGCAAGAAGACCTGCAAAGTCTGACTACAGCTGCTCCAGCCACGCTGCAGAAGGTAGAATTTCCAAATATCCACCAACTCTCTGCTCACCATACCAGCACCAGACATATCTGTCAAGCTCACCAGGGGCTCAGAGTAAACCAGACCATTCCTCCAGTTTTCCAGCAGCCGCTACATTCCCTATCAATTTCTCTTCCCATTAAGTCAGTAGCAATCACTTAAGCTTATGTAGCAGAGCCAGAAAAGTAATTTTCTACTCCCAGCACTTCTATATGTAACTACTCCACTATCACACTTCCTCTATACTTAAAGCTACCTAGGCATATTCTGAGCAGGGTAAGGTTTTTATTGCTATGTCTTTCTGTAAAAATTTCCAAAGAAATAATTAACAAATGTGTCCTTTCAAAGAGACTAATGATCTAATCCAATTCTGCATTCTGTTTTGAACTAATAGGCTAACAGTGGTTAATTGTCTTATCGTTCCAAGCCAAGATTTCAAAATAAGTGAGCCCAAGCATTATTTCTGCATTCAAGTTTGGGGCAGTCAGTAACTTAGGCAAACACAGACGAGTAGAAGAGCTGGATGCCACTATGTTTGTCATTCCCGTCTTTCAAGATGCCCATGCAACATGAACTCATACAATATGAGCTATACAAGCTGTATGTTTGTCATTGGGCTCGTTAAGGCTGCTTAAAAAATATTTTTATTCTATAAAACAGAAATGTGGTATCCATTTAGCGACTTCTCAGATCTGACTAACAGCTGGACCCACAACTCTGTCTAATGGCAACTTAGAGTAGACAAGCTGATACAAATGAGAACTGGGAAGAGAAAGTTGGGGAAAAAGATCTTATTAAAGCATTATCAATAGGTCGAGCCTTTACGGACTTGTGATGAATTAATGCATCTTTAACATGAACAATAAATTGAGATGTAAATTCTGCAGCAAAACACACCTTGCCTAGGGGCTAAAACCAGGGAACAACATCTTCATTCCACCACGGTGCTCAACACCAGTTCCTAGAAGTGACAAGTACGGAGCCACAAAGTACAACAAATATCAAAGCCTCAGCACCTGCGAGAGGTGAACATAAGCCACCAGCTTATTTGTATGCATACAAAAAGCCACATTAAAATAATGCCATTTCTGTTTTATTTGAGACATTCCAAATGTCACATTTATGGTTGCATATGCAATCTTAATTTGCCTCCCTTGTGCATCCAGCCTGTGCATTGTGGCAGGCAGGCTGTCAGAGAAAAAATGTGACCATGTAGTCCAAGATGACAATACACGCACAGAAATGAATAGAGCTTGCATAGTTACCACAATTCCGAAATTCCTCTACCTTCTAAGTAGAGTTTTGCCTTCTTCCACTCATTGCAAGACTATATTTTTAAAGTTTCAGAGTGAAGAGAACACTTTTGTTCTGCACAACATTTAATGTGTTCCCTGCTGTGTGAGTGCAAGAGTTTGGTTCAACTCCTTCTACATTATAGCTGTTTTATATATTAATACACACAGTATGATCTGCATATTTCTGGAATATGCTTCTCACAGGAAACTTGGTCAAAAACCTAACAAAGAAAGAAAACAATGTACAAAAAGAAAGAAAAAAACAACTGTTGTCACTGATGTAATTTGGGAAATGAGATTTTCACAAATGCTCCTGTATTACGTTTTAAATGCATTGATATAATTGTATGGATTTGGGTTTTTTGTTAAGATTGTTACTTAAATATTCAACTGAACTTAAATATCTTAACTAGTCCATTGATCTTGCTTATGAGATTGGAAATTAGGATTAACCATGAATCCTCCCCAGAACAAACAAACAAACCAAAACAAGAGCTTTTTTAAACACTTGGAATGAAAATAATCTGGAAAATATAAGAAGATTTCCACGTGTCCGTAGTTTTTCCATCATCAGACTAGAGGGTTTTTTAACTGCCCTCCACTGATTTAAAGAAAGGCTTCTTAGGACTTGTTTATAACACACAAATTTCTCTCGCAGCATGACTTGATAATCCCTGTTTTTGACCCACGTACCGTCAGTTACACTCTGAGCATACAGCTCAGCAAACAAGGGCTGCCTTTTCCTTTCCATGCTGCACACTCGCTGTATCACGTGGCTGTGCAGGATGCCACTCCCTTTCCCTAACCAGAAACCATGAGTCAGACTATTTAGCAAGAAGCGAGGGTTGGCTGGCAGAGCCTTCTATCGGAGCGTGCAGTGCAGCGGCACAGTTTCAGTCTGATTTTTATTTATAGATCCATTTAAGGCTATGACTAATGGTCAACAGAAATCCAAAGTAAAAGTGAAACCTCACTGCTCCATGAGAGCAGTAACAATTACAGCAGGGCTGGCCCACAGCTTGGTGCTTAAGGCAGAAGCCAGCGGATGCCTCTGTACCGTCCTCAGCAGCAGCGTAAGGACACACATGCCCCATGGCAAGCTCTGTTTACATCTGCCTCTATTTGATATTTACCCTTAACCTCATTAAACTCCTTATGGGATTGCCTGCTGATGCTGTCCATGCACACAGAGATGCATCCACACTTCCTCTGGCATGGGGACACAGAGGTGCCCCAGCCCCATGAGCACACACCTGTGGGCACGAGCACAACCATAGCACTACATCAGCATGCACAGAGGGAACCATCAGCTGAAACCACTCTAGCCCAAAGCTGTATCCATAGAACAATGCTTACAGCTCAAAAATCACCATCAGATTACCAGGTCGGTAGACTAAAGCAAAAGCAGCAACAAAAGGCTTGCTTATAAATTTATGATGGAAAAGATTAATACAAACCTGAAAGACCGCTTTATCACACTGTGTCTGAAAAGCATTGGGGAAATATTGTTTCAACAGTCATTCTGCATGGGAAAACTTCACGTTTTCCACTGCACACCTTCCAAAAGAAAGGTCTTTCCATTTGAGCTCCTCACTGACACTGCTATCACTGTGAAAATTACCTCAGTGCTGTCCTGGGCATATGAGAATGCAGCTGGTGTTTTTCTCTCCTGATGGTTTCAAACAGCACAGCACGGATCTCCAGAGGCACTGTAAGTTGACATGGCCCAAAACCCCAAATGCTGAGGGGAATTCTGAATGAAGCACCCGATTGGGCCTGGTTGCCTTGAAAGTCTGCCTATAAATCCTATACCCAAAATACTTTGGGGCATTGTTATTCCACTGCTTTAACTTCACAATCTACACATCACTTATGAAGTAAGGAGTGTGTTACACTTGACGTGTTAGCGTTCTGTTAGTATTTAATTTCTGATTATTCACACCATATATGTCCTTATTAAAAAGACACAGATGGAAGAAGATTTGTTTATTTTTTTTCATATAAATTCACAGAAAGAGGCAAATATTTGCTTATACAAATTAATGGAGGTCTGCTAAACTGCTCAATGGCTGAAACTAGTTTCATTAAATCACCACGCAAATGAAATATTAAGAAGCCACATTTCCCCATTTATTTCATAAATTTCTGTGCAAGGAGGAATAAAGATTTTCTCCACATCACATTCCAAGACAGTGAACTAACACTCAGACTTTGAGACTCAGCTGGACTCTGTGGTCTCCACCAAAGAGAGCTTTGCTCTCCAATTCGCTCCTTCTGCACTCGCACTGCTACAGGGCAACGCTTCACATTGAGAGGTATATATGCATATGCACCTAAATCTTACTTTACATCCAATATGTGATGGCTTATATTCTAACGAGGGAAAGTAACAGTGTATATTGTGTGTATGTGTAGCCAGAGGGAGACAGCAGGCAAGGAGCACCATGAAAGGTTCAGCGAACACCAGGATGAACAATATCCTGCTTATTTCTCAACAACACGAATAAATTCTGGCACTGCTCTTCTTTCTGAGCAGCACTTGACCCCCAGAGGACCATTCACATCATCTTGAGAAAGGCTTGAGGAGCTCGTCCCCTGTGGAGCTTTGGATGATCCAAAGAATAAAATGTTTGAGCACAACAGCTCATTTCAGTGCTGCTCCACTGCTTTGAGAGCAGAAATTCATCATCAGGCTGCCAGGTGAAAGCCACTGTTCCGGACATTGTACAGAGCCTGTGCTAGGTGAGACTCTCTCCAGTCACTTCAATACAGTAACATGGCTGAGAACTTGTTTAATAGAGATTTCAGGAAGAACACTGGCGATTCTTGAGGTTAAAATGGTCTCTGATTTTTTCCCCCATGATATCTCATGACTGCCTCCTAACCTTCCCTGGCTGTGAACATGCTTCTGGCTACAGGCTGTGCCCCTCCTGGGCTTTGTGAGTGCCAATAGTGGGCCAGATAATTGTACTTCACTGGGCTGAAAGCAGCAATCTCAACTGCTGTGCTCCCTCCTGAAGGCAATTCCAAATGAGGTGAGGAATAAAAGTCTCCTTGCACAGTGAGTACATCCCTTTGCCAGTCCAACTCACAGTTCAGCCTCACCATCTTCAGTTCCAGTACAGAGAAGGAAAAGGCAAACAGCCTGACCTCAACACCACTGCAATGCTCCTGGTCTGACCACAGCCTTTGGTACATTGCTCTCTTCCTTCACCCAGCCCAGGATGTAACCAAGCCTTGCCCATCAGCACCATCTGCTCACCACCATGAAGTGATTTATAAGCAGTGTGCATTACTTGGCTTCTGTAACCGGCCCCCAGAACACCACTGTCATCTTTTAAAACCTATTTCAATCACAGGCAAATTGCTGAGGGCCCTCCCATTGGATCCTGCCTGCGGTATGGTTTCACCATAGGTTTAGCAATAGGGATAGCAGGGAAACACGTGCTGCCCCTCTGCTCTGTGAAAGGGGTGTGCTGGTAGAAATTGAGGGATGCCATCTTCGGTTACTGATGCTGTTTTTCACAGATACTGCATCCCAGGGAAAGAAAAAAGAATTCATGCATATTTCTTCTTGATAGCAAAGTGTTTGCAAAGCCTGCCTGCCTTCCCAGCTTGTTCTGCACACTGAGCTTCTGCCTGCCTGTTTTGTTTTGGCTGCTCTACTTTACATAGTGTTTCCTCTCACTGTGTGGATTTCAAGGTTACAAAGGGGTCAAGCTGTATCTTTTGCAAATCAGGATGTAAACAAGTTTGGATAACACATGTGCTACTGCTCTGCCCACCCCTTTCTCTGTTTTTTTTTCTGTTTGTTTTTAAGATTTAGATTAACATCAAGAATGATCTGGGATCCTTTTAAAGATCCAATTAGATGTGTTCCAACATCCAACAAACTGGCTACATAGCAGAGAAATGCCAACCACTCTAAAATAACCACAGTAAAGGAAGCTGTGCTAAGAAGCCCAGTGCACCCAAAACTCATCGCAAGAGCAATATCCTGTCAACTAGAATTTGTTCACGTAGCATAAAGAGCTTGAATCTTATGTTCAAAGAGAAACAGCTCCATAAAGCACCTTCACTGAGAAAGAAAAAAGGTTTGACTGGGGATGGAATAGGCTTAGAATAATTCAGGCTGGTGAATCCTTGCCAGCTCCACTCCTCCACACATTCCAGCCTGCATTCTGATCTCATTATGAGCTGGGTAAGAGCGCGAGCTGCACTGGAACAGTTCTCACCCATCTGCATCCTCTTCTTACTTCTCAAACTGAAGGAGAAAGGATATTTATAACCGCACTGAGACGCTGTGAGGAATCACGGCGCAAAGGCAGCACGTGGCACTCATACACTGGGCAATGCTAAGTCATGGGAGAGCTCACACAGGAGATGCACACATATTATTTTGTTCATGCTGCTCTGCGAAGTTGAGGTTTCACTTGAAGTGAATACATGAACAGCTGTTAAAACCTTGCTGGTTCTGAACTAAGACCAAAGCCTGTGCTCAAACACCAGTTTCTCCTCCCACAGGAGGCATCTCTGGGCCTACCAAGCAAGATCCATGAGGATCTGTCCTGCAAGTAGGTTGCTTCAGTATTCTGCTCAATGACTCAGTTTGCAGAAAGGACAGTACAGAGGTGCACACGTTGAGGAAGACTGAAAATGCTTTTAAAGGTCCTTTCAGAATTCAGAACAGTCTTTAGGAATTAAAGATGCATCCTTAGATCAAGCAAAAAATCTCAAAGGCAACTGTTAAGTACTGAGCAAAGGCTGGAGAAAACAGATGAACAAATATATAATAAGAAATAACTGGTTAAATAACAGCACTGTAAGAGGAGCACTGCATGCTATGGAGGACCACAGGCAGAACATGACTCAATACTCTGACACTCTGCAACAAAAAATGTAAAGCTCATTCAATTACGTATTAATAAGAGTGATGCATGTCAAACACAGGAAGTAATCATTCCCTTTCATTAAACATCAGTGAAACTTCTGTTAGGGTGCAATTTGGAACATCATATTTTGCATAAAATGTAGACAAATTCAAGAGGAAAACATCCTTCTACAAGAAAAGGCTGAATTTCTTCTCTATTTGTTTGGTCTGGAAAGGAGGAGACTCAAGGGAATATGATAGGAGCTTCCAACATAATAAATAAGAATATGTGATGGATAATGTGAGAACTGATTTCATTCAGAGCGAGCAATATAGAGACTATATATTAGGGAAAGTTTTCTAAGAATAGGTAAGAGCTGCAGAAGGATAGCTGCAGGATATCTCTGTGCCTACCTCATTATCCTTACCTCACAGAATGGCTGATTATCCCCAGCTGGCTGTATTGTGATGGCTGATAGCCTGTCCCATGTCAAACCTGGCTGCTCAGAGCCAGTTGTGCTCACCCTGCTCTGTGTGACGCCCAGCAGTGCTATGCTGTGCTCACAGGACACTGGCTTCCCTGAAGGATGGCACCGCTGTGACTCAGTACTCAGGCATAACAAGTGTATACACGGTGCATCAGCCTTTCTGGGGCAGGACTTCATGAGTGAGCTGAGGATCCCACTCAAAGTGGAAAGCTCTGTGGCAAAGGAATAGAGCCCATCAGCCAATCCCTCCCATGCTACCAGCTCTTCTTCAGGATGCAACAACCCTTAAAAGCCCAACTGACCTCAGTAGCTCCAGAGAGAGCAAAAAATAAAACTCTCTTTGTCTTTGAGCTGGAATCTGACCCAATCTGTACATATGGGAAAAAATAATTGCAATAGACAAAGCCATGGGCAATTGGGCAGATGACGTGCCTGAGAACTACGAACATCTGTTGTGCAGTAAAAATGCAACCATCAGCTTTTCTCCATAGTCTATAAACAAATTCAAATAAAAGAACAGGATGATGGCTTTTATTTATATGTAACTGTCTATCATAGGAGTCCAGGAATTAGCATGCACTTGTACAATGGTAACCTTTCACAGAGAAGCTCATTTGCAGACCACTGTGAAATACAGAGCACATTTCTGGATAGAAGAGAGGATCCATGGCCACCTCCCAGCTCTCCAGCACTCTGATGGACCCACTACCTGCTTAGATCAGCTTCCTCTTGACACAAGGGCGTCACAAAATCACACTTGCTCTCATTTCAAACAAGCAAATCAAGGCTTTCCTATAGAAATAACCATAGCTTCATACTTCTCATTCAGCTTTCTTATAGCAGTACTCTGCCATGGTGCCCATAAATAAACCTGTTTGGTGGCTTTGTGTGTTGAACAATATTGTTTACCAGATTCCCCATAGCCTCTACCAGCATCAGACACGCATTTTGTACAATCACATTGAATCCAACAGAGCATTAGGAGATGTAGTGCTAGAAAGAACCCAGAAAAACAGACACCAAAACTCAGAAGCACTTCCCCCCTCAACCAAGACTGTGAATTACCATCACCGAAGCAATACAAGTTAAGCACAGTTCATCTAATCCAGCTCGATGGCACACTGTCAACCACAGCGATGTATTATCACTATTAAATTGTTGCATAGATCCTCGGCCAATGGCCAAAGCAAGGCAGCAGCAGAGGATCAGAAGTCTGCTGAGAGCTTAGCTGATAAGAGAACGGGTTAAAGAGAAACTATTCTTATTTGTGTGACAATCATCTTGTGAGAATATTTTTCTGTCTGTGCTATTTTTGGTTCCCAGTGAGATCGTTCTTACAAGAATATGGAATTAGAATTTGAATACAGGCATAGTAAGAGCACTTTGCATGTGTGCCCACACACCCCCTCCTTCCCCCACACCTCCATCAGGGAGCTCCACTGCTGAGCAAGGTCAAATTATATCAATAAGGCACTGCAGGAAAGTCTTTTACATTCCCAGATTGGTTAGAGAAATTAAAACTCTTCTCCTGGGATTTTCAAATCAAGGAATGTTGTTTATTTTAAGGATCACTGTAGCATTATATTTATGACTCATTAATCACCTTGGCTTTAAAATCTATGTCAAATGAGGAAACTATTAAACTTAGATTTGCACAGGACGGGCATGTTCTCTGTCTTTAACCGCACAGTCTAATGGAAAGAAAAGCCCTCCTTTTCTGCACAGAGAATTGGAAATTATGGACAAGCCCCTGCAATTATGGACTGAGTTACTTAACCTTTCTGACACTGACTCTCTCCCACAGGTCTCTTTCGGGCAGGAGCAATGCTCAGTGTACGCTTGTGGTGGAAAAAGATTTACTGGAGAGGCTTCAGGAATTAATACCTTTTGGTGCAGTGGTGTGGTGTTCGCTGTGCCTGCACGTGGCTGCACTCAGCCCAGCTTTCACAGTGCCCTCGGCACAGAGGCAGCATCCCAAAAGCAGACCTTGACACAGACCCACCTGCTGCTGGGCCCCGTATAGAAGCAGTGTCCCCCTGCACAGCTATCCCATATGAGACAAGAGCTGAGGGGAGGAGCGCAAGCAGACCAGGGCAGTGCTGGGCAGCACAGCTCAGCTTTCCATAACGTTAGCAGCCCGGTGCTGGCCACGCACACATTCATTATGTAGCAGCTAACGTGACCAGCAGGACGGCAGCCTGTGTTTCACTCAGGACACTAAAAAGGCACTTCACTCCTCAGTTTTGTTTTCCACTGATGCAAGTTTTAAAAATTACCTCTCAAGGGAACCGGAGGATACACTTGAAAGTCTATTCATGTAAACAGCTAGAAAGGTCTATTTGTTCTTTTCCTGCTGGAAGTGATACTCCTGCTGAAAAATGTAACGCACTTTTTTTATCTTCATGGTATTGAAAATACAAAGCATTGATTGTGCTTTCAGCAGAAGTAAAACCACCACAATCAGGTCACACACCTAATGGTGGGAAAGAACACGGCTGTAAGCTTGGCTTACTGAGAAGTCATTAGAGCATCACAGCTCTGTAGTACACATCCATAAAACACAGGGTAGACTATTGCTGTTATAAGATTATAAACCACCAACTGCTAGAAAAAAAAAAAAGGCTAATTAACTTTTCTAAAGAAATTTTAAGATTTATCCTTAACTCATCAATGAACATCCACGTCACAGCAACATTAGCATTAAGCACACCATACTAAGAGTAATTGTGGAATGAATGTAGGTTTCCAAGTCTGTTTCCAGATAGTAAGGAATCAAACACAAATCAAACAAGTTGAACTGTTTAATAAAAAGTGTTTGAAGAGTTTTAAATGCTCCAGTAATAGCTCTTACCACCTCCATTGGCTTTCATGGTTCAGCAGCATAGGAAGATTTGGCTCATATGTGTATGAGAGAGTGAGGTTCTGCTCTGCCCCCAAGGCAGGAGACTCATACAAACCCAAAGCCTTGAATTCCAGCCTCTCAAAACCAAGCAGCACATCAGTGAAAGCAGCCCATAGAGCTTTCTACTCCCATGGCTTATAGGATGGCCAACTCAAGTAGCCGAGAAACGTTTAACATTCTATTTAACATTCTATCCCAGAAGCACAAGCTCAGCAGAAGGGCAGATGTCAAACTTTCACCCACTCACATGTTTCTAGGAAGAAGAAGAACCCACTTAATCGAATTTTAAAATACCCAAATCTTCATGGGAAGAAGTTCAGTGTAATAACTGCCCTCAGTGCCCTATGATGGTCTTATCCAAGGATGCCTGTTTCTGTCTCAAATAAATGAACAGGTCTCAAGGCATCTTACCAGTGATACCTCCAGATCCAATAACTTTGGAATGGCACAGAGGGCACATTTAACCCTGGATATGTAGATACTAAAAGGTTTTCTGGTCTGCAGGCTCTGTGCAACTCTTCTCCCCTCTGTAGGAGATCAGGGAAGCTCTGTGGCTATTCTAATTTGCATCATCTGCAAATAATCCCTAGTAGCTAAAATGGAGTCAAAGACAGGCATGACAAATGGGCATCCCTGCATTTCTCGCAGGCACACCCCTCATTATCCTGATTTTCCTGTCAGGAGAGAGAAAGTGGTGATAAGAGCCACAAATTCATCTCTTTGGCTGCATCCCCCATGTAGATAAGGAGACCCTCCCTGGACTAACAACATCTGCTTTAGACACAAATGTACCTGGAAGATTAGACACAAAGAGGCCCCGTTGTGGGAGCATAATCTCCTTTACATCTCCCAGGGAAGAGACTGAGCTCTGAAATCAGCTGCCATAGCCCAGACCTGCAGTGCAGGCACATCTAAAACTCCTATCAGCCCCAGCAGGCTTTTTGTCTTCTCCAAAGCCAATCTCTAAGGTCGCAGATTCTGCTGGGTTTGCTTTAGCTTGGATATGTAATGTCAACACAACAGCAGCTCTGGCTGCACTCAGATTGGTTGGAAAAGTAGGTCACCGTGTGACAAGCTGTTCTCCGAGTCGCGCTTCTCTCTCCTCTCCCTTCCCTCTTTGCAAATGAAGAGTGCTAAACTAGTTGCTTTGAAAAGCACACAAGCGTTCACCCTGTCAAACACAAGTGGAGCCATTTGCTGAGTATGTTGCCATTCTAGACCACTGTTTTATTATGCCATTTAGAACAACATGCCATGTTTGTAATAGACATAACAGAAGAAACCACTCGTTAGTGCTAAAATTCAAATTAATTACCTAAAAGATGTTTTGAATATTAGGAAATAAGGGGAGTATATAAGCAAGACCAAAGTAATTATAAATATTAAATGAATATTCATGAAAAATGCAAAGTTCTTACACAGTTCCAAGTTTTTCTGTCATAGAAAATGAGATTCACAGTTGCATGCCAAAAGAACAGTCAGAAACTGTGCTTTAGCTCAGGAGCCATGTTATTCATTATAAATGTCCTACATGTTCATCAAACAAAACAGCTGTAACAAAATCATACAGCCTTGTATCCAACCTGCCTCAACTAGTAGCTCCACTCAGCAGGCACAGATCTGTGATGTGCACAGGTGTATTCTCAATTATTAAGTCTAAGTTCCATTACAAACAACTGCCCATAGATGGATGAGCCACCAAGAGATCAAAAGGAGCAAATTAATCCAGTGAACAATTCCTCTCTCATGCACACTCTGAATGATGCTGAGGTCATTCAGAGGGTTGGCTGGTGACTCCTTAAAATTTCACAGTCTCCCTATGTCTTAAGATTAGGAAACACAACAAAACACTGCTGCAAATGTATGAATGACCAAAAGGGGTGTTACCTTGAAAGGGCTCTCCCTCTAATCATAGATTTAATGAAGTGCTGAATGCAAGAGTTTTAACATCAGAAATATCTTACCTTCCTAATTCAAGAAATACTATGAATTCCAAGAGGAGTAATCATGAGCTAAGAAAGCCAAATTTGGAGCTGGATGCCATTCAAGTCCCCTGAAAATCAATAGAGCCACTTTCAATGATTGCAAAATGAGAAGGATTGGGCTTGTGCCCACAGTTAGTGTTGGACATCTATTTTTCCATGGTATGTATTTTTCCTATATATAATGCATTTTTTTAATCTTAATTTCTTTTTCCTCTGCTTACAGTATTACTTACTGCTAGTAAGTATGAAATCCATCTTACTTTCATCATACCCTTTGATTCTACATAAGTACTTGGGCACATTTTCCCTTGAACTTCTATGCAGCGTGCAAGGGTGAAGTAGGCATAATTTGTTCAACCTTTTGGACATGTGTTATCTCTCAGGAAAAGCTGAAGAAGAAGAAATCTTTTATTCTTAAAGAAAGAACAACTAAGCACCTACTGCTCTTGGACCTATTACCCATACTAGGGCCAATGACAAATCTTCCACTATCAGTCCAGTCAACGGGACCAGACTGGGACATGGAAGACACTGAAACAGTGGAGGAAGATTTTCATGCAAGACTGATGCAGAGTGATAGGAGAAAGTGCTGGATAGTGAGTAAACAGAACTTTATCATCAGATAGAGTACCGGTTTATTTACCTGCAGTCCTTCTGTACTTGGTTCAATCGTGGACTGGGACTTAACCATGCTATGTCTTGTACAAACAGATCAGGGAAAGCCTGACCCCAGAATCACTCTTATACCCATATATAGATATAGATATATATACACGCCCAAGGAAAAATAAACACTTTATTGTTAATCATCACGATATCTGTGCAAAGTTCCAGTAAATGAGGGGAGAACTGACTATTGCAGCAGTAAGATTTCCAAAGAAGTTTTAGCCTAGCAGTTAAAACGACTGTTTGGAGCAAAGTGAAATATGCTTTAGCCAAATCTAGTCTGTCAGAGTCTTATTTAACTGCTTTTACATTACTCAAATTACTGCCTACAGGCTCCAGCCAAGATCAAGCCCCGCTGCTTCGGTAAATAGGTGCAATGTATTGTATGTATCACAGGCTGCGCCCCAGAATGCTTACATGACACGTACAGAATTATTCCCCCACATCAGGGGTGACTTACTCACATGAGTATTTCCCTCCATTGATGAGATTCATCCAGCCTTCACTGGAAGGCCTGTAACAATCTAAACAGAGAAAGGGGTCACAAATACTAACCTGGCTGCACCCTAAGGCTCCTGGAGCACAGCTTTGAAATGTTGGAAATAAGAACCTCTATTGCTGAATTGTGTTTTTTTGCTTTAGTGTAGGTAGTGTAAATTGAACCTAACAGTTAACTTGCACATAGTTGTTGGTTTTTTTTCCCACTGCTACCTCTCCCCTTTGCTTTTAGAAACTGTGGTCCTATCTCCCCTCGTTAATTTATTTAATAGCAGAGAGGAGAGAAGACAGGGAGAAACTCCATCTGATGTGGGAACGCTTTCGCCTTTGTATCAAAGAACCATCTGCTAATTTACAAAATACAAACAAAGTTACTGGATGTGCAAGAACCCCTATTGAGAAGCCAGGCACAAACAGTGCCTGTACCACGTCAAGGAGTGCTGTGTTTATTCTGGAATGCACGGCTCTTTGGGTTCCTTTTATCTTTGGTATTTTTTCTCTTTTTTTTTCTCTCTCTTTTTTTTTTTTTTTCATTTTATTGATCTAAGTTCAGCGTAGCCAATTCACTCCAGCAAAATAATAAATATGGAACATTTGAAGAACACTTTTCCTACTGTAAAAAAGCACTTTTGTAGACAGAAACAGAAATCACATGGAGCAGCAGCTATTCAGCAGGCCAGTACAGGACAGGTCTGCAGCTCTGCCTCCACAGCATCAGTGTTTTGAAGTCCCAGCCTCTGTTGACCCCATGTTTTGTGAGCAATTGGGTGACAAGAGAGTCAAGTCAGAGCAAGAGCTCCTTTCATCCCCTCTCCCCATCTCTTTTGTGTACCATGAGGTCAAAGCACAATGCAACATTCAGGAAATATCTTAACCTTGTTCTTTTTGTGTTGTTCTGCAAGTGAGAAATAGGGAAAAAAAGAAGAAGAAAAAAAAAAAAAAAAAAAAAAGGAGAGATACATAGAATGGTCTTAATCTGCAGCAAGCGGAACAATGTGCACAGTTATTGTGGTCAGCTGGCTCACTGTGGACTCACCACAGATTGTGAGAATAAATGTCACCCTGCAGAAGACAGAGAAGTCATCCAGTGGGAATTGCTGCAAGGTGGTTGTTAGTAGCAGCAGTTTGTGTTCAGTGCTCAGACCTCTTCCTAATTTCAGATGGAACGGAGAGTTTAAAGGAGCCAGAAATACTTACCTACATGTAGACAAGGCCTGCAAAGTTTTTCCTACAAACTGGAAGTCCGTATGGTGAAGATAAGACTGTGCAAAAAGTTCAGTGCACACAATACTCAGAGAACCAGCTACTGAACGACCTGTTTCTTATAAACTGGATTAAATTGGTTTCGTTTCAAGGCTACGTTTCCATATGAATTTGGCATTTATGGATCATACCACACTGGCAGGCCTGAAAGATGATTCTGTATTACCAGAAATAAAGTGCACAGCCAGTAGCACTTCTCTTCTTTGTGTTTGAGCTCAAATGAAAAACAAAGCATATCAAAGCAGTCAGCATCCCCAAGGGAGCCTGCATAGCCATTGGAGCCCAGCATATAGGGCCCAACAGAGCACCTCTGTAGTATGGTACTGCTATGCTTAAGGTGAGATAGAGCTCCACACAAAAACAGCTTTCTGTTTCTGAACCTGAACTGGGTGCCACAGGACAGCAGGCGCCTTCTGGACCGCACTTCCAAAGAAGGATGGATCTGGGCATTGTTCACCCAGTGCCTGTTCGACATGATGCATCTCCATCATCCATACAGACTCAGCCTTTCCATGCAGACTGCCAATAAGAAGATAACTGTATAGTCAGGTTCCTTGGCTATGGCTACATCCCCATCACAAGACACTGAGCTCCACCAGCTTCACTGTGCACAGCTCACACGAAGGTTCTTGTCCCTAACAGCTTTCAGGTGCCAGCTCCAGGGCTTCGCAATGATGTAGCAGAAGCCCTTGACAGTAGCATCAACTCTGACCCAAACAGTCCTGAAGGTTTTAAAAATAATTTCTCATTTAAATGAGGAACTGAAGTCTGAAGATATTCAACTGCAAAAATAAAATCAGGAAACGAACCCACTGTGTTGTAAACTCCCAAGATGTAAATGAAAAGAAATGAATGTCAGACTGTCCACCATCTCACAAAAGCAAATATAAAATTAAGAAACCTTTTAACATCTTGCAGGAGTCTCAGACGCTGCTAATGAGTCCATGTGTAGCTGTGCATGCCCTGACACAAGCACCCTGCTGGGATGAATAAGAATCAGGTATGAGTTACGGTCCGTCACCGAAGCTGACAGCCCAAGGATTCCTGCACAAATTGCCGTGGTTAAATCAAAGATTTGTACTTCCTGCAAAGTAGATACATGATGGATTTAGGCTGGACTTTCCAATGAATAACTTATACATACCGAACAACAAAACTCTATTTACTGCGATGCTGAGGACAACACTTCAGGATAGTGAAGCTATACCTATGTTAACGCTTGCTACCTGTGTGACAGTGTAATTTCTGCATCCTTTCCACCCAAAAAACACACAGTTTGACTGAAAAACCAGGGGAAGTGAACCTGGAGCCAGTGAAACCAGTAGGAGTTAAACTAATTTAAACATGACAAGATTTTGCCATGTGTATCGTAACAAATCCTGCTAAAGCTGCAGCAACACCCAACCTACTCCATACATACGTGGTAAATCTGCTCACACCTGAGTCCTCACCATCACAGAAACCCTTCACAGGCTCACTGGGGTGCCAGAATGTCAGCACTATGAATGAGAAATACTTACATCCTGCCTCATTTGTAAAGCTACAAATGTTAAACAAGCACAAGCTGAAGCCAGAACAGCTTTGTGGAAGGGTTAAAATGTTAATTTATAAAGTCCTAACACCACCTTCTTTTTCTGTTTTTACAACATATTCTAAGTTATTTTAGCATCCTGATGTCTTTAGACAAGATGTTGGGACTTTCAGGGCAGTTACCATAAGCTTGCCTGTGTCATCCGACATAAAAAGCCTGGAATGGCTGACTCCAATAGAACTAAATGGGAAAGTAAGAAAAAAAAATGAATTAATTTTAACCAACAACCCTTCCTGTTTTGTTTCCAGCATTCTCATGATTAGATTGTGCCATCTGTCATTTTCTATTATTTCTATAATACAGAGTCTGTTTGTTCAAATATCCATGCTATCACGTAACATCTTCCTCCCTGTCAAGGGGCTGCGCAGAATATGAGAGGCTGGAGCTACTTTAAATAGTTTCCATTGCCCTGTGTACACAGCATATGATTTTCCCCTATCATTCTCCAGCACTTTTCCATTGCAGCTTTCAAACGTCACACAGTGCCTCCTGCACCTATCAACTCTCATGCACTGGGAGGTAAATTTTAGTTTCACTTATGTTGACGTAATCCCAGTAAAGCCAAAAGGATTGCCTGGGTTTATCTGAGATCAGAAGGCAGCCTCAAGTTAGGCTGAGCTTCAAAGTGCTCGGAAGGAGCAATTATATTCAGCAGCAAAAGACGTAGGGTACAGAATTTAGATTGACACAGGAGTTAACGTTGCCCACAGAAGGATGAACGGAACTTCTCTTTCCACTTGGCCTTGGGTGGTATTGGTGCTGAGTGTCATTTCTTGCACAGGTTAAAGCCAAATTGCTGATCGTTTCTAGTTCTCAATAAATAAAATCAGCCCTCCATCAGATATCATGAAGAGTACGGGGACGGGTCTTTCTGGATAATAGCAGTGTATTATGGCAGAGTAACCAGATACCGTCAGTGATGATAGATTAAATAGATTAGAGGAGATGAACGAAACAAAATTCAGCCCAAGCTCTTATGGCAGCAGCGACATACTCAAATTCTGTTGCTGTCCCGAGCGACTTGGCATTGCTTGGGCTCCCAAACAACCCTCATATTTCACACCAGAAATTCTGCATTCCAGTTTACGTTTGTGTTTTAAATGCAGTTTTGTAAAGCATTGTGGGATTTTCCAGACTGAAAGGCATCATATATAAATTTAAAATATTATTATTATTTCAACATTATTTATGGATACCATCTGCTCGTAACTCTGGTAAGAGTCTCTTCTTTTTAATGCCCTTATCACAGACTGCCTTGTTTATTACTTGCAAAATTGTTCCGAATTCAGTTCATGCTATCTTTGAGTTATATGTTTACTTCAATGAGTGCTTGCCAAGAGTGATGTTTATGGCATATCTTGCATTGATTTTAGAATTTCTGAAAGTAATAAAGCACTGAATGAGGTTCATTTATTCTCACAAATTAGAATCTGTCATATTAATAAAGTAATATAATCCTGTCATAACTTGTATTTGTTTCTTTCATCAGACGGAGGGAAAAAGAGGTTCGCTTGTTATTCATGTAGGCAGGTTGAAAGGCCTAGAGGAAGCTCTTGGTTGATTTCTAAAATGTTCAGGAACAAACCCTTCAGGCCTGATTCTGCTATTCCTTGCTTGCGTGAAATAACCCAGTGCTACACACTGCACTGCCCAGCTGGACCCATGGGGCTCCTGGCACGGCTGTTCAGTCCATATTCACTCTTAAAACCCACCCAAAGTATAAATCAACCATTCCCGTCATGTCAGCTTTCGCAAGGAAATAATAACGTGCGATTCAGGGGAAAAAAGATCTCATCCAATTACTGGGTTTTTATTAGAAACCATGAAGCGGATTCCCTGAATAAACTCTTACCCCCACCGGCAGCCATTGCCTCACTGGAGCTGCCTGGAATTTTTATTTTCTTGGTTTTAACTTCATAACTCTGCTTTCCTTTTCCTTCTTGCTTCCTCTTGGCTGACATATTCTATAGCTGCTGAAACGCTCCTACAGCCAGGAATGCTGGATGAGAGGCTGCCTGTGGACCGGTGCCAACACTGCACTGGAAACTGGAAAGCGGTGTAGGCTGGCGTGCACCCACATCTCCTTCCAGACAGAGAGTAAAAAAAAAACAACAGAGCTATGCCTTCAAATTGCCGACTTATGACCTCAAGATTGCTGCCCCTGTGGAAAAATCAGCATTTTAGGGGGCCACGCACTAGCCGTACATAGTGCCAAGCTGAGCAATCTGCTTCTCTTGCTGGGCTTTGAGAACGCCATGCTGAGATCTGTGAGATATCAGTTATAATCCTGAATGCACCTCTCAAAGTTCTGGGGCGTTTTTGTAGCAGGTGACCCAATATTAGCACATAGCTTAAGCAACTCACAGAGCACAAGTCTGCTTCCAGTGTGTCGCATAATAATTGTGCTGTAACACCACGGTGCATACACGAATAAATACAATCCTAAATTCAATGAGATATTTTCCTTCTGCTGCTCCTCCTGCCGCAAATGAATACACCAGCAATTAATTACTGTGCTCAGCAATTCCCTGCAGCAATTGCAGAATAGATTCATTTTCAGTCCCTTGTCTCATAACCTTTCAGATAAGTTCCTTGGGTCTAGAATAGCAAGCATAAAAATATATCTTTGTGTTCATGTAATGTTTGTGAATGTTAAGCTCTCAGACACCAGGTACAACTTTTGCAAAGTTCTCCTATGCTGCCTATAAATACTGCAGCATATTTTACTATTAGGATCATTTGAGCTCACAACTAGGAGTAAGGGATAGTTCTGATCCACAGCTATTTGCATGTTAATGCTATGATACAGCTTATCTGTATTTAAATTAACAATACTAGCCAAATAGTATGATATTCGTTCTTACTAGCTGGCAATCATTCTGGTGGCTTGAGCTAGAATAGCTTATCCTGGCCCAAATAAAGTCAGTTCTGCCACTGACCTCAGCAAATCCAGGATTTCACCCACATTATTTTCATATCACTAAAAAAAATGAAGCATTGAATCTAATTATTTTTAGGATGCACCATTAAACACTGCTGAACACTTCAGACATTACAAAAAGGACTTCCATATCAAGAGAACCACAAAGCTATTTCCTGATCATATTTGCTAGCATGTAAAGTCCAATGAAGTCATGTGCCCAGAGCTGACAACACAGCACAGGATGAACACTGAACAGACACTGCCTAAGTGATGAAATGCAATGCAATAATACTAGTGTCTTGATGACAATGTTATCTTCTGTTGCACAGATGTCTGAGGAAAAGACAACTTCCTACAGTTCTCCTGGGCAACTGCAACTCCAAGAAGAGAAAGCAAAGAAAATGGGCCAAAATAGGTAGAGGAACTGATCTGCAATCCCAGCTTCCCAAACCTGAAATGAACACAAAGATCCCTGGGGAAATGACTTTCAAGGCTGACTGAGTTGCAAGAGACAACTGCTGGTCTTCTCCAGGCAAAGATGGAAGCCAACCCTATTAATCTTACAGGCCAGATCTGAATTCCAAGCAATACCATGTACGTATTACACCAAGAATAATAAGAAAAAATAAGTCTGAGGTTTCTCGCCAGAAACACAGCACAATCTAGAGTTTAGATTGAGGGATTTGGATGACAGCCTAGTTTTGCTGCTATTGGGCTGCAGAAGCAGTGCTGTCTCCAATCTCATCCTTCAAGACAGTGACTCTCTCTCCCGGACAGATGTATAGAGCCCAGAAAATGAGGGCTTTGCAAACAAACTATTAAAAACACTTCATACTGAAAAGTCTCAGGTTCCCCATAAACTAAGGCATCAAGAATTGGTATGTAGTGTTACTGTGAATTAAAATTATTCTTAAAGAATCAAATGTTAAAGAAAAAGAGGGGAAAATTATTAAATATGTTTCCTAATTTCTGTCTAGCTTTGCTCCTCAGATATCTGCTCAACAAATAATCATGCAGCTCTGATTGTTAAAGTGCAGCTCATGACTGCACCCTCTAAAGCGCTCTCCCTTCTTGCTGTCCCTTCTCTAAGGAGAAGTCTTTTCCAGGGGGTATTTCTGTTTGTTAGGTGTCTAGAAAATACATCCCAAGGATGGAAGAAAAACTGAATTTCTCCCCTGCTGAATCGTCTTTGGCTTAATCTTTGTGAATATAAAAGCTGTCAATGCAGTATATATCTAGGTTAAGACTCAAGATTATCCACAAATTGGACTGCACAGAAACCAGAGATGATTCTGGACCTGGCATTTCACATAAAATGTGCAGCTTTCTTGTTACAATTTACAATAGCAACTACAGTTGACATTTCATGATGCTTTACCTTTTTTTTTCTATTATTCTTTTCAGGAGGTAATCAAACATCTTCAGCTGATTTCTCCCAGTATTTTGATCCATGTAGGTGCCTACAGAAGCTGAAATCTGACTATGAGGCACATGGGATTTACCAGTCACATTCTATGGGGTTTTGCCTGACACCACAGACAAGAACCAGCACACACTGCAGTTATTCACTGATCTTCAACTACAAGGTTTGCCATCCTCATTCAGTGTGCAGGACTCCCATTGGTCTGAAAACTCTCCCCAGAGTACCCAGAGAAAGCCATAGTTACTATTTCCAGCCCTTCCCACAGAACAGCACTGGGGGTACAGTGCATATCTGAAAAACAGAGAGATTAAAAACATATTTTCCAGCTGGCATCTGTCTAATCACTTCTCCACTTAAAAAATCCTAGCACGTAACTGCTGCTCTTCTCTTTGTACCTACATCTTCAAACTTACATTCCTATTATAGATGTTTGGTCAGTGGAGTCAGGCAAATAACTTTAAAAAAGAAAAAAACACAAAAAAAAACAACCAACCATCAAAAAGCAATCTCTGTGGATTGGGCAAGATTTTGTGCAGTGTCACTGCATTACTAACCAGTTCTGCATGCTGCCTTGGCCTCTGAAAACAACTGAAACCTGAGAAAACACATGGGATATGTTCTCATTTTCTATTATACTTTCTTAATAGGATGGCAGGTGAGTCAGAGTAGAGATTTTATTTGTACAGGAAGTCTATTGATCCAGCTTTAATCATCTCCACCTAACAGTCAGGCAGACTGGAAGGAAGGAAATAACCATAGGGTTGGTTATCAAGAGATCCCATGTTTCTGTACATCTTCGTGTAACCTGTTCCTTCATTTCAGTCTCCCTTTCTACACGGAGGACGAGGGTTCACAAAAACATTGTGAGGATTAATTACTTAACGTCCTTAACGTTGCCTTTGAAAAAGTAAAGCTCTCTGTTGCCTCACAGTTTAGGTGGATGTCCAAAGGGATTTACAAAAGTACTTAAGCAGGTTAAATGCCTACATCCCACTGACTCTGAAAGACTTTCCATAAACCTGACACTATAAATGGAGTAGCAGTAAGTGAGCACGCTGCCACCTCATCTCTATCCTGGCCAGGACACTGGAACTGTTTTTCATATTTTCGTCTAATAACTGCATGCTGATTTGAAGCCAACATCTACCTGGCTTGATGGCTTCCACGTCCCAACCCAATATCTAAACCCCTCAGCAAGTCAGCTGAATGAAACCAACCTTCAAACCAAATAACAGACACCAAAAAACTTCTACAAAGACATCAAGGTGGTGCAGAGATCCAACATGCCACAAGCTCTGCTGTAGCTACTGAATTGATTGGATTGGCCTTGAGTTACCCTTTACTCTGGTGTAGTTGACACATACTGACTCTAGAGGCAGGACCCCTCCCAAACCAGATACAAACACACCAGCCATACAGGTGCTCTTATTGTGTTCAGATGCTATTACTTGTTCATGCTTCTTCTGTTTAGTTAATGCATTGCTCCTGAGTTGCTTTCACCAACACCTCAGTTATCTTGTAAGGAGGGATCATAGATGACAAAATCAGCCTGGCTTTTGCAACAAATTCAGCTCAGTGACCCAGCCTAGCAGTCCCGGGTCCCACCTCCCTGAGCATAGATGTAGCTGCTGTTTAGACCAAGGTCAGCTGCCCCCAAGTACCCACTCTGTTTCTTGTGTGGGTTTTGTGGTCTGCACTGAGTTGCCCATTACATGGCCATTTTGTGCTACCAGTGGCAATTTTGTGATACCGGAACCTGCATGAGCTGGCTTCTAGTGCCTAATACAAGTCATAGCCTCAGATCAAACCATGGATGTACCTTACCAGCAGCTAGGATTTGGAAAACTGGTTTTGTCATCAGGGACACATACTGCTGAAGGACACACACACACACACACACACACACACACACACAAAAGAGAGAGAGACTTAAATTACCCTTTAAAATGAGCTACAGAAATTGGCTAGTGCAGAACGCAGCAGCTAATTTATTCTCTGGTAGGCAATGCATCTTACCAGGAACATAAAATGGCAGAGCTCTGGGTTTTGTCCCTTGATGATTATACATATCCAGGTGGAATTTGAATTTTATAAGCCTTCAAGCCCGAATTGTCTCAGGAGCTGTCTAAGAGAACACATTTCTCTTTGCACATTTCGGTCAGCACTGTAATCAAGGGAGCCACATACGCTGGATCCTGTTCAACTTAATAGATAGAAATTTGGCAGTAGAGTGTTCTCCATATGGGGTTTTCAGCTGCAGAAAAGCTTCTGCCTTTGCTATAAAATAGATTGGGATTGTTCCTTTCCAGAGTAGGCTGCCTCTTCATCGAGATGGTTGAGGAGGACTATATTTGAATGAGATTTGGCTCTTTATGTGCAATACAGCACCAGTAAAAAAACAAACCATGCCAGCCCTCAAAGGGTATCCATGATGATCCCCTGAAATTTAAAGGGTGTTATTACTCATTCTGTCTTGGTTGTATTTTGGTTTAAGTTTTATCAAAAGCACCAGGAGAAATAGATTGGCCCATGCGTGAAATATAATTCGCAATGAATAAACGTATCTTTCCAGTCACCACCCTAACTGTGAAGGTGCAGAGTGGCATTGGAAGACAGTGGTCTAATAAAAAGAATAGACTACATAACATCACACTGAAGCTGTTTTGCCAAACAAAATTACACTGGGATAAAAACACAAAAACATTTTCTCAATTTACTGCAGGTATAATGACTTCATTGTACAGAAGCAACCCTTTTTCCCATCAAGACAAAGAAGTTTAGCTTGAAGTAATTAATTTGTGTACACAAAGCTTAGTATTTTCAGAGTTGCCAAAGGGAAAGCAAAGCACATTTGTAAGGACAGGAAAAACTCACAATGAGATTGCTGAGAATAGTTCCAATAGCATGAAATTAATGTAAATTACAAAGAGCTCCTATAAAGCTACTGTAAGAATCTGGGAGTAAAAAAGAATCAAGCCCAATAAGCTAAATATGAATACAAAGACAAACAGGACAAAAAGAAAACAAAACATAAAAAAGAGTAAATGCTTGATCACGACGGAGGGATTTAATCGCACTTGAAATTAACATCAACACTGAACGACCACTAAAGGAAGAAACATTTCCTTTAGAATATTTTAGTCATATGGTATAAGTTCCTTATATGAAAAGTATAAATTTTAATAATTACCTTGTCTCAGCAAATCGTATGGAATTTACACAATCCAAGTGGATTTGATTATAGCTTACAGGAGATACATCTTAGCTGGAGAACAGCTATCTGGTGCAGTAGATGGCAACAGGGTAAAGCAGACACACCAGGTAAAGCAGACACCACAGGAACACACCTGCAGTCTGTTCTCCTGATCCATCAGTTTGAACATTCACTATCTCTTTTCTTTCCTTAAGTTGCCATTTTGTAGTGCTCCTCAAGGAGGAAGAGATAGCAACTTGCACAGTGCAAGCAATTACCATTTATCACTGTTGTTTTTATATACCTGATATAATTAATTTCATGTTTTTACACTCAAAATTAATAAAATCCACACATGACTGGGTGGAGGATTTGTTTCTCAAGAATATCTTTATTTGCGCTCCCCATTAGAGCTGAAAATATGAGCCTGAACTACTATATTCCAGACTCTGGTTCGTTCTTTGAAGGTGTTTGTGACTTTGCAACAAAGGCTGGGATGAATTACAATATATTGCATATTCCAAGACGGTGTCTGTGTTTTCTCAATTCTGTCCTGCTTTGGTAAGTCCCTGTCTTTTGTTGCCTAAATGGGCTCAGATATGTCATTCTTATTACCAAGGCTTATTTAATTCATTTACTAGGTCATTGCTTGGGATAATATATGCAAATTGTACATATTAAGAGTGATATGAATTACATCAAGCATTGCCGTTTATGTGAAAAATTCATCAAATGTTAATATAAAATCTATAAATAGAAAGAATAAAATAATAATAAAACATCATTGTGCAGCAAGCATAAAAAATGAAGATCCTTAACTGCCCATTTATTAAGCAAATAAGGACAGCGTATCCTTAACCAGTGAGCAAAAAAAGGCAACAGAAAATGACTCTGTGTTACTGCAATGCTGAATACCATTTAAATCAGGTCTCCAGCATTCTGACAAGGTTTAAGCTTGTGAATGGGGGAAATGAAAACTAATGCCATGAAGGAATTCCAACAACTGTGCTGGTTAGAAAGCAGTAGGAGATTTAAAAAATAAGCCCACTGATTGAGTCTGTATGACAAAGCTTATCACAGATTGCTGGGCACTACACCAAACAGTTGGAAAAAATGATAAACCCAGGAATAATGTTTTATATCATTTTGAGTCAGTATTTTCTTACTCTGTGATTCAAATGTTCTTGTTTGCAGGTACAGCCTGGGATATTACTAGCTAGTCATAAAGCATCCTGAATTGGTACCAATTCACTTTTCTCATATTGGGAGAACAAATATTCGCTTATCATTCTAGCATCTGGCAAAGAAGCAGCCAGAGAATCTCATATATCCTTACACTATTTGCCATAACTGGCAGGCTTTTCTAAAACTGAATAACTGAATAACAATGAAGGCTATTAATGATGATTAGAAACATTACAAAGAGTGGGGAAAAAAAACAGTAACGCAGTTTCTTACATTCATAAACTGACTATGAGAAGAGCATTTTTGTAGAACTGGTGCGTAATTATTACTCAAGGAGTGAACATCAAAGGTAAGTTATTTGAGTTTTGACTCTTCAAATAAATGCTCTCATTATTGCAGTCTGAACTGCTCACTTCAGGAATACAGTTCTCTTCACCCTTTCTTCCTAATGACTCAAGTAACGTTGCCCTACTCGATTGTTTTAGTTGAAGTTCTCCTTTTTCCATACATGGACAGCCACGAACACCACCACACATACATCCCTTCAGGAACCAGACATCAATGTTCAGCACGTTAGTTTTGTTCTACGACAGCTGATTCAAATGATGCAAATTTTACTTTTCTTTAAAATTCTCCATGTCGTTATTCCATTTTTATCAGTCTCTATCAGAAAAATACCTCCACACTTTTCAATACGAATTGCTAGCCTTTAAAAAGCTCAATCATAAAAAAGTGAAGTGTTCATCTGCTCTTCCTGGTAACATAAAGGGAAAAAAGGCCCCACTCTTCCAACAGCAGTTTGCCTTTCCAAACAGGCTTGTGTAGTCCTCTGCTATTTGTTGCACAAGCAGAGTAATAAATCACTAAAAGTGAATTTCCCTAATAGACGAGCATATATGAGCATGATCCTCTCAAATACAATCTGTTGTTCCTGTTTTATGTTGGCCCGTTTTGAAATCCAGCATGTGTGACACCATGGAGGGCCAAATCCTGAAGTGCCCGTTTTCCTAAGAAATATGACTCAGCTCTTGAAAGGTCTGACCCGAGATTCGCGTTTATGAATCAGCAGCTTATCACTGAGTTTGGTATTACCTGGTGAAAGCACAGAAATACAAAGCAGGTAGCCTGCCCTCATCCCACACAGAGGTATGGGATGTTTGTCCATGTCATGACTACAGGGTGTCCATTTTTAAGTAAACTAGAAGAGAAATAATTACTAAGATGTCCACAAAAACATTAACAAAGTCTTATAAACCATTTGACAGCAGCTACTTAGCAGACTGCTAATACTTATGTCCATCAGCAACGGATTGCTTACTTCCCTACAACTCATATTACTGTTGCTCCATTTCTTACCTCCATGTAAACATAGCATTAATGCAAAACATTACCAGATGTTTAAAAAAAAAGCTCTGAAAACTAACTCTTAATTTCCACGGGCTTTGAATCATTCGAATCATTAATCTATGAATTCTTGTTTCTTTTCTACTTAAATATTATAGGACTTTTCCAAAAGGTTTTGGTGCTCTCAAAGGTAAAATCTCGCTTGCCTATTAATGCATGAAATCTCGCTAAAGTCAGCGAAACTACTTGTGTGAAAAGCCATACTCCAGTTCATTACAGAAAGATTAGACATTTGGGCTTAAGGAAACACTATAGAAAGTGCCATGCTGAAGAGAAGTAATTTCAGTCTTTCTCATTTACATGCAAAGCAAATTCTTCCACCATTTGCTTCCAATTTGATAACTGGGCAAAAGCATAATAATAACTCAAAGGGGAAACAAAGAATGTGATTTTTCTATAATAAACCACAACTCTGGACTACAAGGACCCAAGAATCTATTTCTTCTGTCCCCAGGGAGGAGGCCTCCATCTCCTACTAGTTTCCACCAAGAGTCCTGTCCACCTATGGGTTCCCCATTGGCTGCCCCATGTGCAGGCCAGCTGGAAAACTGGGGGGAAATTTAACCACAAATAAAATGGAAGGCTCCACATCCAAATACAGATGTTATCCTCGAGCCCAACAGAGTTCAGCCTATCTGCCAGCTGTGTTTCAGACCCGGATGCCCACAGGCTGCCAGGAAGCAGCACAATGCTTCTTGGAAAGATGGCTGGAATGGCTGGGGACTGCCAAGTCGTCCACCGAGATTAAAGCTGCTGCCTTCTGGTAGTCTCCCCCAGAGTGACACTGCAGCCCTGTTCCCAGCCCGTCTCTCTGATCCTGTGGCAGAATTTCATGCCTGTACTTTAAAAAACCACCAAAACTGGTCAGAGCAGTGCTCTTATCCACCACAAGTGAAAAGCAACGAAGCAACATGAAACTTGGCTGAGGACCCAGACCTGAACGAGGCTGTTGCAGACTAGCCTGACACCGACATATATTCTCTGGTTTCCACAGAATTATTCGTAGTTTTCATGGCTGCAGCAAAATGCCACAACCTTGTGCTGGCTGCCAGATCACCTACGCTAAAAAGGGCTGATTCACAGCAATATGAGGCAGTGCCACCGAGAGCTGAGCATGACCTAGAAATGGCAGAAGGGACTCAGGATCACGTTACTATTGATATGCAGATTATTGGGCTACTTTTTGGCTCTGCAGACCAAGAGGAGCCTCTGGGCAGTTATGGGAGATGAAACATTTTTTTTTTTTGTGCAATGACAAGAACACAGTCCATCAATATGCATTTAGAAAATGAAAAAGTACAGTTGAATAATGTATCATCGTGTTTTTAATGCTTTTAATTTTTTTTTCTTTAAAAAAAATTAAAAAAAAGTCGCGGGAAGCAATTACAAGCTCATTTTGATGGGTTCAGAATCATCATTTTCCATAGAAACTTCAGAGACTGTCAGTGGAATATACAGAAATATCTGAAATGCTAATTGTCACTACATAATTGCTACAAGGCTGAAACATTAACTAGAACTATCTGGGCACTCAAATGACTCCATCTTTGAAAATAACGCAAAGAAGGAACTTCAGTCCCCTTCTGCAAACCTAACTGAAGAAAAACACTGCACAGAAGTCAGATGAGCGCACCGATCTCCAGCTACACAGCACGGAACAGACTTTATCTACACGTTGTACTATGCCATTATCTGTTTTTAAGAAAAAAACTATTTCAAATTGGTATAAAGGAAAATTCTCTTATGGTCATCGAGTCAAATGATCCATCTTACACATTTTTAAAGTACTTCTAATGCAAGTGATTTCTTTGGCCAAGAAGATCAAAGGCTGAGAAGATGTAACTACTGGGTCCAGATGTACAATGTTTCTGCAACAAATGCCTAATAGAAGCAATGGGAGGGGGAAACCTAACTGACTTTTAAATGTAGTTTTAGCAATTACGAAGTGCAACTTAAGCTACGAATAAGAATCTAACTGATCAAAATGAACATTAATATACCATTAATCTGAACACGGGAAAAAGGAAAGAAACATAAAATAAAAAAAATAAAAAAAAATAATAAAAAAAAAAAATTAAAAAAAAAAAAAAAAGTAATTTGAAAAGGTAAAAACAAAAGCTAACCAAACACAGCACCGCTCCTGAGCTTCACAGTCGTTCTTGTGTACCTACAGTGGAATAGATACCCTTGCAATGAATACATTTCCAGTTCCACTCCTTCCAAGTATAAAAAGTCCCAGAATGAAGTATCAGCATCATATAAATCTGAACTGAAATTAGACTAAATAACATCCTTCCCCCCCCACACACTTCACCCTCCCCAACTCCTTAATAATAGAAGCACCTACTGGAAAGAACTGTTAGCCAGCCAACCCGAGCTAGTGGGATCTTTTCAACTAATCCCATCAATCCTTAGCAGCATACTGTATGGCTTACAAATGTTTAAAGCAATACCTTACCATGTGGAGTACAATACTTGCTATCTACCATTCTGCATGCCAGCTTAAAGTGAACATCTCAAGGAAAAAATCAAACAATGACAAGACATGAACCTACAGTTATAACCAGAAAAAAAACAATAAAGTCTTTTAACATGAAATTATCAAATTTCTGGATCAAATAAGAGTGTATCTTTACTTAATTGATACTAAAAATCTTTGCTCTTGTTTTTACTAATTGGAGTAGATCCTAAGATCTCTGCAACTTACTGTGGATCACCTACATGTCAGTGCATTCTATCTTGTATTTCTCTCCCAGGGCTGGATTTCCTTGGCTGCATTGCTCCCCTATGGACAGCCATGGGCAGATAGGCTGAGTGCAGCCAGGGATTCCATTAGTGTGGTAGCAAAAATGAATGAACAAGAAGAGGTTCAGACATTGATTTCCCATTGCATTTCAATCTGATAGAAAGCTTACATTTGGCTACTGCCATTACAGAGAACTTGTTTTATTCTGCATAACTCATATTTAGATTGATTTTCCCTAAAACAGAATTTTTGTAATTGCTGTTTCCTGTTCTAACTGTGCCTTCAGTGAACAATTCCCAACAATGGAGAAACACCCATCATACCTATTGTGAGAAAATTTAGTTGAAGAGCTCAGAATCCTTTTCAGAAAGGTAGAAAGGCACCAAACTCCTCTAAAGATTCTCAATTCCTCAAAAATCCATCTTTGGAACATGTATTTGTTCTTCATTGAGAAATATGAACCTTAAAAAGCTCTCTAAGCATCTCATCTAATGTTTGCCATTCCCGTGGACATTCTCAATGGGCTAAAATTGGCACTGGGTTAAAATACTAGCAATGAACCAAAATTAACTGCTGACGTTTCAAATACAGCCATTGGTAGACGACCAATTCAGAGCTCAGTGTGAACAGAAATACACCCACTATTTTCTTCTGCTCCATATCTTTTTGACAGCTTCTTTTTTCTTATTTTCAACATTGTCCAGGAACGTCAGACATCCACACTCAGTGTAATTTTGGTAGCGCTGGAGAACCAGAAAACTTACCACACTGTAACTGAAAATGAATCGAGTGGTCCATTTTCACCACCAAAACTGAGTGAAACGCATGAAACAGACCAACTGCAGGAGCGAAGAAAATTAAATTCAGTTCTTCTTTCAGTTTTAATATCCGAAGACATAGAATCCAAAATATGGTATGTCAGCAGCTGCATGCAATAACCACAGCAAAAAATAACCATTGCTTGCTCCCTGCTCCCCAGAGGGCAGCGACCAGTAACAGATGCAAAAGAAAGACTGTAAGAGCACTCCCTCAGACACTTTCGGAGCTCCTGGCAATCTGCAGTCTGGGGACTTCCTGAGCTGGAGGTTACATCAGCATCTTCCTGTTTAGGGGCCCTCAACGGACCTTTCTTTCATGAATTGTCTAATCATTTTTAAACCTATATTTACTTTTGGCATATGAAACATCCTGTAGCATGGATCCCATGACTTAATTGTGTGCTGTGAAATGAGTACTTCCTTTTGTTTGCTCTAAATCTGCTGTGCAGCCATGTTGTCTGATGCCTCGTAGGTGCTGCATTCAGACAAATGAAGAACATTTCCACTTCCATCGTGCCATTCAAAACTTCTGTGACTTCTGGACACCTCTGGGCATCTCTACGCTGTCAGTCTCTCTTCTGAGGCCCTTCATATTTACCCATGCCTGATACCTTCCCCGCCCTTTGAAATTCCACATCACTGTTTTAGGAGCAGACAGATAAAAGTGTACATCATATTCAAAATGTATATGAACAACTGACCACACTGCTTCACAGCAATCTTTTTGTTATTATCCATTTGCATCCTAATAATTCCCAATGCACTGTTAGAATTCCCTACTGGATCAAAATGTCGAGGGGACATTTTAGACAACTATTCATAAGTGGTTCTAAAAATCACTCTTTTCAGCTTAAACTTTGACTACGATCTTTAAAAATCACCAGAAAATCTGATCAAGACACTAATGTGTGCCTCCGGTGGCGCAGCGGTAGAATTCCCGTTTGCAACACCAGGGGGCCCGGGTTCGAATCCCCCCCTGTGGAGCAGGGGGTAGAAGTGCCGCTCTGCTACACAGAGGGCTCGAATCCCGGGAGTTGGACTCGATGATCTCTAAGGTCCCTTCCAACTCGCACAATACTATGATACTATGATATGATACTATGATAATCCTGGTTGTTCCTTTAGTTCAATTATGAAGATATTAAACAGCACAAATTCCCAACCCAGGTGTCTAGCGGACAACAGCAGTTCTCTTTCTAATGAAAAATGAGGAAAATTAGTCCAGCTTTGTTGTATCTGTTCTCAATTTCTGTTTATTCTAACATCTCTCCAACCAAGCCCTGAACTTGAGATACATCTGCAGCCTTGGCACAATGAAGAAACAAATCAAATATTCCTCTACCATAAACACCAAATGCAAATAATTCACAGAGCTTCTCTGCCATGTGTGTCTGGGTTGTTTGTTTTTATGCATGTGTATTTTACACATCCATTTGCTAAGCAGTTTCTCTGGCAGAATTTCTTTGAAGAAAGGGGCATTTTTCTTCAATGGTTTTAGGATTTCAGGAAGTTGTTCCTCAAAATCTTCTTAGGTCTGCCTCATGGTTTTATATTTACATACAGTCTGGTTTTATATTTAACTGGCCACTGTTATGCTCTTTTTCCACCTTCCATTTTGAGCCATATGCTTTTTTATTTATAAAAACCTTCTTTTACTCTACTGCTTAACCACGCTGCTTCTTTTTGATAGTGGCATGTATTTACTCAAAGCCTCTAAAATGGCTTAACAGCTCCAAGTTATATTTACAAGTAGTTCCACTAACTCACCCTATAAGAGTTACATACACACTACTTTGAAAATGTTTTAAATGAAATGAAAATATAAACAACATATTCTGTTGCTTATAGTAGAAAAATGCCATTGTTATTATTCTGAGGGAGGAGTTTTAAGATCAAGATTGAAACACTTGCAACCACTTAACAAGAGAATTAAAGACCTGTGGCATGTATCACAAAGAATGGAAACTCACATACAGCATATTGATTCCATGAATCTTTGCAAATGAAAGAAGGTATCTCCCCTCACCTTCTTTGGTGAATCACTGATTAGCTCTGCCTTAAAAGTATTCATTTTTCTCCACTGATTGCACGGGGAGTTTGGATAATGAGCTCTTAAATATTGACATCTCTACCACTGATATTTAAAATTAGGCAACGTATTTCCTACCAAGAGGAACCTTTTGTACTCACTGTATGCCAGCAATAACACAGTGAGGAATACGTGACATTCTCACACTGATAGGAAGCAGTTTTGTATGAAGTGATAATATAGATAGAAAAATAATAGTAATAAAAAGAAAGAAAAAATAAATAAATAAAGAATATTCACATCACACCTGCGCTTAGCAAAGCCATTTCAGTTAAAACTACTGAGATCAGATCTAAGTCGGTTGACTTTTGGACAACCACCTGAAAGAAATGCCTGCTGTTAAAACAAACCCAAAACTGTATTCTGAAAATGACCTTCAGTAGCAGACAGGTTTTGAACCCATGGAAACATAGTAGTGCTCATTCACTTCTTAAATATAGAGCCTTTGCTCTTCGACCCTCATGCTTTTCAAGTATAGATCCTAGGCAGAAGTCTTAATTTATTGTTAATGATGTGTAATTTAAATATTGTCCATGGCAGCAGCGTTTATTCTTGGAGTTGCGTTGGGAGGCGATCGTAAAACACCCCCAGCTTCTTAACCTAAGCAGTGTAAAACAAGAGTCAGCATATTCCTTGCCTGCTTTTTCCAGCTGTAACTCTTAACTCCAGCTGCTTTTGGCACCAACCTTTTCCATTACTTGTGAACAAGGTCAGTATTCTTCATGGGCCTTTTGCATTCACTCTCCTACAGATCAGTATGCCTGTGGTTTCGTCTGCTAATATCTGTCATGTTGGCAATAACCATGCTTTTGAAGCCTAAGAATGGAAGTTTTGCAAGTGGTGAAATTGAGGAATATATCTTTTTTATGGTCACTTTCCAGATACTCTTGAAAACCAGGTCTCCCAAGGCTTCTACCGTTAGAGATTGGTGCACCCACAGAGACTAATAGAAGCCAAATGTTTCTACAAGAATTGCTGTATTAACGACCGACCCATGGATTGTACCCCCTGTTGGAGCCCAATTCTCCTCAAATTGAAATCAGTGGCAGAACTCCAGTATTATTTATTTGTAGTGAAGGGTCAGAGTCATAGGAAATGCTAGACAAGCTTGTAAATAACACGTCTGAGATAAATGAAATATGTCAGAGCATCATAGAATCGTTTGAGTTGGAAGAAACCCCTAAAGGCCATCTGGTCCAACTCCCCTGCAATGATCAGGGCCACCTACAGCTCCATCAGCCTGACCTTGAATGTCTCCAAGGACGGGGCTTCCATCACCTCTCTGAGCAACCTGTGCCTTTTTGTAAAAAACTTCTTCCTTATTTCCAATCTAAATCTCCTCTCTTTTAGTCTGAAACCATTTCCCCTTGTCCTGCTAAGGAGTCTGCCCCCTTTTTTCTTACAGCCCTTTTAGATACTAAAAGGCTTCTATCGGGTCTCCCCAGAGCTTTCTCTTCTCATTTGTCCTAATGGTTCTCCACCAGCACAGAAAGACAGCAAAATAAAACACACTGCCAAGTACTGATAGAATTGGTGAGATTTTCTGTCCATCTATCTACACAGTATCCACAAAGAACACAAGGACTGCTCCTGTTGTTACCAGACACCACCTGTCAATGAAAGCTTCAAGACTCTCTCGTGATCTGGAACACTTGGGAGGCACATGTATTCAAGGACTGGAGACAGATAATATTTGTATTTGAATCCTTTCACCTCTAAGGATCAAATCTGTAATTTTCAGACCAGATGATCTCATTGAAACATCACCATTTCTATCTTAGCCTTTTTCTCATTATTCTGTCTCTTCAGTACATCTAGTCCAAAGCCCCTTGAGTAGTTGGCTAGCTACTATAAAACCCACTATAATATTAAGCCCAGAATTCAGTGTATGCAGTGTATACTTTTCTCTCATAGTATCATTCACATCAAACACTGGCAGTGAAGCAAGACAGGCACACAAAACAGCCTGGTAAAGGAATTCTAAGTTTTCCATACTTCTCCTTAAAGATAAGCACGTATGCTAGTTCTGTTTTCACAACGTTGCTCCACGAACTTCCAGTTATTATCATTGGTTAATATTATTTTAAAGAATACATGAAGCACTAGAAGAAATAACGGACAATGAGCCAATGTATGTCAAACCTTATAGCACCATCAGTCACACAACAGATGCAGTTAAGTCACAGTATTTTACCCTGAAGCATATTACTGCTGATCCTCTCTCTAAGCAAGCAAGCAAAGCTCAGAGCTGGATGCAGTCCAAGTCTTTCCATTTCTAAATGAACTTCTTCTCTGTTTTGCCCTACTATTCAGTAAAATGTTCCTAAAACAATTGTTTTGTAAGCTATAAACAAGTTAGGCATTTAAATAATTAAGTTTGAATGGGGAAATGGAGAAAATGTTAAAAGCTTGCATCTTAAGTCAATAAAAATTACAGCAGATCTTAGTGCTCAGAGGAACTCCCACTACCAAAACAAGATCAAGGTCCACATGAGCTAAATGATCTGCAGGCACAGTCCAGCAAGGTCTCTGCCCTTTGCACTTGCCAGATCTGTATCGAATAGGAGAGAAGTACAGTGAAAAACAAACCAGAACTAACCATATTTGCTATTCTTAAAGCCCAAAAGGTTTACATAATTTATTAGAAAGCTTTTCGTTTATTATTCTCCCATCGTTCTCTTTGATCCAACAGAGGACAGGACATACCCAAAGCTGAAAAACTCCCCTGAGCATCTCCTTTTTCCCTACAGGGCAAATGTGCTGGACTTTGACTGGTATCAGAGAAGCCACAGGCTATCTAGACATTTTATGAGAAATAATCCATTAGCTGGAGCCTGTGTAATAGAAAGAAGCTTCTCCCAAGAACCTCCAATCTCCATTCTACCAGACTGCCTGTCATTAAAACCTGAGAGTGGGAATGCCAAGCCACAGCCAGACGTTCAATTCAAGGCAGCAATAATGAAAGTGAAGATAAGATGACGAGTATTTATGAACTACAGAAACCAATGGTATTGTAACGTAGCATTTCTCAAGCATGGCTTCAAATTGCGTCAGGAATGGAATTGGAATCTTTCCTATTTGTAAATAAGGAAAACCTACACCAGTGCAATGATCTACATGAATTCTTATGTACTACGGAAGAATCCCATTAAGGACCTAAAATTGGCCTTACGCAATGTGAGGTGCTGTGCTGGCAGTTTGCACAGAGATGCACATCACTGCAGGGCAAAATTCAGCTATGGTATGTATTTGCCTATCTAGCATCTAAAGATCTGGGCCAGGCATTCTGCACACAAATATATACCTCTGGAAAGAAAAGAAAGAGAAAAGCATTTGTTCCTCTTAATGCATACAGCAGTCATTTGGGAAATCCCCCTAAGGACTTTGCTCTGAAAATTATTGGGCAAACGTGTCTGAGAATGCGAATTTCAAGAGCGCCGTTAGAAGTGAAACTGCATCCATCAAAAGAAACTGGTTTCCTGTTTCTATTCTTCTAGCCTTTCATTTTTCAGATGTGTAAGCTAGATAATGAAAAGCCATTGCAGACCATTTTAGGTATTGCTGGGATGAAGGTAAGGTTGTTATCTATTTGAAAGAGAATCATTTTTCATTGTCTGCTGGAATAAACGGGTAGAGATTTTTTTGCTTTCCCCTCACATCCAACTGACATAAAAATCTTAACATCCTCCTAAGAGCAGCCTGGAATTTATCCATTCCATTCCCACAATGAAAGAATATGAGCTGATCACTAACTGTGTTTTTCTTGATCAAATTTCATGTTAATTGTATTCTCTTTACGTGGTTTCATATTTTTACTCTTTACTATTTTTACTTTCCTGCTTATCAATTTTGGAAAGATGGACAGCGCAAACTAAGGAAAGAACAAGTCATCTTAGATTTGACTTTTCTTACAGGCTGATGAATATAACTGAAACCAAGATTTCAGTTTTATGTCATACTTTAAGAGGATTCTGGTAACCCATGTCCCAGTCCCTACATTGTAAGACTGGATCTACTCCTCCCAATTTGTGCCTAGTGCATCTTCTGCAGCTTTTAGAGTCTCACTCATGTAACAGTTGAGCCGACTAAACTCTAGTTAACAGTGTATGTTAACAACATTTGTTTTGAGAAGACTGGCTAAAAACATCGACAGCTAAAGACAATCCAATTCTGAATTATGTAGAATTACTTGAGACAGAAGTCAATGACAAAGCAGTGTGTTTCAGTCATTGTACATTTCCTAATTCTCAAGGCTTTCCCCTCACAGTCTCACAGGTCTTTCAGAGTCTGACTAAACTTAGTAAACCAGCTCACCATTTTCGGATCTTATGAGGAAGCATCTCTTAGAGTCAAGAGGCACCCAAACCAATTCCATATCGCCCAGCATAAAAAAAAAGCCTCATTCTGGAAAAAAACCCTGTGGAAATTAAATATCTGTACACTCACTGCACTACACCAACTTTGTTGATTGACTTTTTTTTTTGTACATGAAACAAGATGACTCATAATTTTCATGAGGAAAAAAAAGGAAACTCCGTTGCAGTTTATCAGTATAGAAAAAACACTTCTCTGGGGAACGACAATTCACCTCATTTTCCAAACTACGTATGTGAATTTCTCAAACTGCTCGGGCTGTTTTCAGAGCTGAATCGTCCTTTTGATTTCTAACATTTACATAGACTCATTTTTCAGGGAAAATATATTCATGGATTAACGAGCCCAAGGCTGGCTGTGTCAGGCTTTGAGTGAAATGGATATGCCATGCGTAATCTACTGCTTCTCCTCCCAGGACTAGGCCACTGGTTTTAACCACATTCACATTATGCAGCTTTATGGAGAAAACAGATCTTGTCAAATCAGCAGTTTCTAAGTGAACTCACAAGGTTTGGGGTGTTGGCTTTTTTGGTGTTTTGTTGGCTTTTTTTTGCAGTTAATATAAAAGTTGTTACAAGAATAAGGATGAAGATTATTCAAAATGGAAAGCTGTGTAACTATTTCTAAAACCACATTTAAATTGGGCAGGTTGCCTGAAGTACTCACTGACTGCAATGGGAATGACAAATGCTCAGTACTTTTGAAAATGAGCCATTTATTAAGTAGCCTAATTCTGATCTTCTTTCCAGGCTTCTGAAGGAGCCTTACACCCTTTCACACTCCAAGACTGGAGTGGACAGTTTTGGTCAGATCCTTATAAAGTAAACATAATTTTATCCATTGAATCATACCTCTAACCTAAATAACCTTCAGTCATATAGGTAACTGTCCAAGAGCAGTTCAAAGACTAGATATGGATTTACCACAAATAAAACTAAGGCACTTTCAATCCCTCACCACGGGACATGATCCTCCCCAGCCATGTGTGGCTACACACCCTTCCTGCTCTTCCCTTTTTGATGCTCAGCAATGCAAAGTGCACTTCAACCCAGGTCCTGTGGTTTGCAATCGCTTATCTTGCAGCATAGATTGCCTGATAGCAGCATGACACAGCAATAAACTACACAGCAATCCCTTAGGAAGTGCAGAATTAATGAACATTACACTGGGCAAGATTGTTACAAAAGTCTCACTGCTCCCACTTCTGCCACAGATCTTTGCACCTGCATCAAGTCAACTTGCAAGGATGGAGACCTGGCAGAATACAGTTTAGCGAAGTCAAGGACTGCTAAATTACACAAGGTTAATTTATTTAATTCCATTTGTCGTTATGCAAATGGTCACCTTTTGGAACTGCAGTTGCAGCATGACTCCATCATCTCATAGATTTTCTCAGGACAGAAAAGTAAAAATAGTAAGTCCTCTGCTGCTTTTGCACAAGGATTTGCTTTGGCACAGCACTTCCTTCCTCGATCCCTGCCAAATGTCAGAATGTTTGGAGAGAGAACATTTCATTCTTTGCCACAAACAAAACAACACAGAAATAAATGAGCAGTTAAGGGAGAGCCTACAGTCTTCTCACCTAGAAAACATCGTGATGAGGAGCAGTAAACTGCAATATCAGCTTCCAAATGTGGGACAGCTTTCCCAACACACATATGTAAGTCTAAACTGACTGCCAAAGGAGGAAACCATGGGGGTTTTGTTATTATTTTCTATTTTACTAAGGTCCTTTGGTCTTTTTGAGTTCACATGGCAGCACCCAGAAAAAAAAATCTTAGAAACAATCAGCAGGTTTGTATTTCCTTTTCTTTTCAAAGAAACTAATGTAAAGAACAGCATCGCTCTGGCCTGCAGGCACCTCTCCAGTCAGCAATTACAATTGAAAAGAATTACAGCTGCAATCTAGCTGAAGAAATTGTCTTATCTGCTCCATGAATGCACCCTTGGGAGGATCCTTAAATGCTATTTTATATCCCCAGAGAAGAGTAACACAGAGACAATGATGAAAAAGGCATCTGTTTTAGATGTGTGTAGTTCTAACCACTACCGTGGGTTGTGTGATCTATGCCTGTGGATAGTATGACTACTCATTAAAATTTTATCATAGGTTGCTCCACATCTTATTTGCTGTATAGAAACTCAAAGGAGACCCAAACAGAGTCAGTCTGGAACTTCCAGAATAAGAGCTGTAAAACAGTGAAGGATAGGCCATAAAGTTTATCCCATTTATGAAAAAAAGAAAAATGCCTTTGAATTTGTCTGACTGCTGCCAGCGATGTCTCCCTGTATTGAAGCAGCACAGGTAGTATTTCACCTATATGGACTCTTCCAATGACAGGTAAGACAGGAGATATATCCTGAAAGTAAGTTTCAAGAAAATCGATCTAGAGAATGTTCAGGAGAATCTTCCACTAACGACTTTCTCTTCAAAATACATCTCTATTTTTGAAATACAGGTAATGCAGAATGAAGCAAGAAGGACAGAAAGTCTGCAGCCTTCTCTCCTGAATGGAACACGTCAGAGAAAGTCTTCTGATAGAGCCATTGTGCAGAACCTCTGCTCCCACGTGTGTTCTCACTCTTTGTGCTTCTACATGAATGTAAGGTACATAAGATCCCACTTTCCTTCAAGAAATTGTCCTGATTGTGATTCAGCTGCATCGGAAGCACCAACACCAGATCATTTCAGAATTAGTATTCATCAGTTAGTCCATCCAACTTTAATAAATCTTAACACAAATTCCACTGGCTTAATCCCAAACCAGAGAGAAAACTGTTAGATAGAAACAGCTCACGTGAACTTACTGAAACTGGTTCTAAAACAAAATCAAACAAATGGTGAGGTGCCAAGGTATTTGTTCACATGTATTTAGTGAGCTGTCATCCAGCTAAAACATATTAAAGCAAGGTGGCACATTGCTTAAATTCTGCATACTCAAGTACAGAGATAGAAGTCATTTGTTCTTCAAACAACCCCCCAGCATATGCCGAGAGACCAGTTTTACATACATCATCTTCCAAAATCCAACCTTCTAAGTCATATTTCATCCCAGCCCCCAACAGGCATGGAGAAACAACAGCCCTCTCATTAAATACCCACCTCTAATCCCACACGTCTAGTCAGTAGTGTTAATGATCTTCAAAGGCGTGGACTGTGAATATGTTTAGACTTGCTAGGAAGGCAATCCAGGGAAGCTGAGCACTAAAAATTGGCAAGAAGTGATTAAACGACTGAACTACGTTGAGGCACACTGAGTACTTGCATCATTATTGTCTCCAGCTGAAGATGTAAGCACTCAGCACCTCTCCAAAACTGGGAGACATGCTATAAATCATGACTGAGAAGCTCACTGCCAAACCAGACCTTGCCTGTACTCCTTCCAATGCACTACACTTCACACATACCAGCCTTGAGTCCCAGATGATACAGCCCAAGAACTGATAGAAAAGCGATGCAATGTTTCTCCTCAGGATATATAAAGTTCTTTACTTGAATTGTTCACTAAACAAATTCTGCATATACAAAGGGAAGAGCTCTGTACATCTGATGAATGGGGAGTATCTTCTAAAATGTGGCCTCTATATCTTAAGACATCGAATATAATTCCCCAATGCTTTCTGCTGCTTTCCTTTCTGCCTTAATACGCATTCCCTTTGTGAATCACCTCCCCATAAATATTTCTTAAAAAGCAATGAAATGAATTAACTTGATATCAACATTGTTATTTTTGTTACAAATGACAACACTCGGTTTGAGACACTGCGCTAGGATTCAGATCTTATTTCTAACCTTTGCAGTGAATTTCTGGAACGTACGCATTACCCAGAACAACCCAGAATCTCTTTATGTCTGTCTTTCCATTCATAAAACAGTGAAATAGCATTCCTTTCTCTTCACTGCACTTTCTTAGAAGGATTATATAGTACCTATGGTAAGAGGTCTCATGTAAGGTACTTAAGGCTTCTCTACAATGAGTAATAACAACATAAAACACAAATAAAATGCTTTCAAATGTCCTTTTCTGGGTGTATATCTTTATGATATGATGAACAGATATAGAGCAAGTCCACGATTTAGCTTTTCTTAAAGCAAGTTACAATCTTAGAATTACATGGTTAAAAAAATTCTGCAATGCAAATATTTTTCAGGAGTGACATCATTGTCCAGCTTAACAACAACCGCAGATAAGAAAACTCAAACTGCTGAGAGAACATTGATTTTGAAACATAGGAAAAAAAAAGAGAAAATGCCACACACTACCCTAGCAAGAAAATAAAGACAACGTTATCCCTACACCTCCCAACAGAAAAAAGCCAAAGTTTCCTTGCACAGATTCATTTAGTCTTCCTAACATCCCATTCACAAGCGTCTCACAATGGATGTCTTTCATCAGCCACCACATTCGGCATGCAGCACACGATCCTATAAGTGACGTCTTTACATATATGCATAAAACACATTAAATTAGTCTACTACAAATAATGTTTTTCACAGAAAAGTACTCAAATCACTTGTTTGCACACACAAAAAATGAAGTTCTGCACATTGTTCACCCAAAATACTTAGGAAAACTCAACTCACATCTTCATTATATCACGACTTGCTCTCATTCTTTCTTAATGTTCAGGTAAACCTCGTGATGCGCTATTCAGGATACAGAAATATGACCAAATCAGAAAGTCAATCACATCGTTGGGGAATTCTGAAAAGATGGGTTACGTTACCAGGTGAAGTTTATTTCTGTCTCCTTTCTTATTCAGCCATTCTTACTGTCTTTTTCCATGCCACATACTACAAAAAAAAAGCCCTACACGTACTAACAAATCCAAAGCAAGAAGCAGCAATAAGATCAAGAGATTCAGCACTAACAGTATCAAATTAATGTAGTATGGAGTTGAATAGAGAAACCTAACACAAAGCTCCATCAAAATGCAAGCAGCTTGCAAACGTAGACTGCATCTATAATTATTTTATCTGAATGTTTTGTTTTGAAACAACTACGTTTTAAATGTTACTATGTTTAGAATACACAACTCTGTAAGCATTTCAAGAACCCTTTCCCTCGCTCCTTCTTTCTGGCTCAGGAAAGCAATACTTACTCAGGTCCCATCTCAGACCATTCAGAACAGCAGATGCGAAAGATGAGATGAGCTGCAGGACCTTGGGACCAGCTCTCAAAGCCTCCAAAAATATTACTGGTGTCTCTCTGATACACTAAAAAGCAGCAGAAATCTGAAACTCAGTATTTTTCCAGAAAAGCAGATGAAAGCTTTGGACATCTGACTCGAGATTTTTTTTATCTCTTCAGTCTGGCAAATCCAAGAATATTCCCTTTAGGCCCCTCCTTAGCCTAGAATCAAGTGCCTATTGCATAGTATTTCCCCAACTTTGTAGTTTCTGCTTTCCTTCTCTACTGGACTTGCCTCACTGCATCAATATTGGTGCTTGCCAGCCCAGCTGGTGAGCTCTGATCCTCAGCTACACCCCTGGAAGCGATCGCTTTCTCCATGAAGAAGTTCAAGTCTTTCCTGCCTCTCTCTCCAAAGGAAATGCAAAACATTTTTCTTCCTGAAGAATTCAGTCAAAGGGGGAGGAGGGAGAGAGGATTTGTCTCAGTTGAGAACTAAATTAATTTTACAACCTCAAAGAGGGAATTCCCAATTTCCTCACAACTCTAGAAAGCACACAGGCCTGAAATGAGGCTGCTTTAAGAATGAGGAAGACAGAAAGCTGCAACCAGAGGAAGCAGGCCTGGCAGCTGGTGCTGTACAGCACAAGGCAGACACTCGTGCATGATCCAATACTGAAATCAGACTCTTTTTCCAATGGCTGTCAACTTTGGACTCAACACACCCATGCATTCTCTGCCAAAGTGAATAATGCTGTAGAGTTTTGCACGACAAAAACAGCTAGACGTTTCTGATTGTGACAAATAAAGAAAAGATCACAGCAATTAACCACACCGAGCAGATCAGCTTCTGTGGACAAAACAGAAACTGGACTGGCAGCAGCTTGCTGCAAAATGTGCTACAGATGTACTTCGGCATCACACTGCTGGGACTCCGCCACTATTGGCTTTTTGGAAACAAAACAAATCAATAACTATGAAATGAAACACCGTGTCATGTTTGGGGGAACTCCTCTCCCTGTGTGCACTGGGAGGAAGGATATACAATCAGCTCATGTCGGTTTGGGACTTCCAAACACGGAACTAAATGCTACTTATATCATAACACTTGCATAGTGGTATTACTGTTCAGTGTCATTCCAGAACGCACGAGGATGGGATTAACAAGACAGCCATTACAACTGGTTAAGCCCCATTTGAAGTTTTTGCTTTTTAACCAGCTAACAGTGGCACATTTGTTCATATCCATCAGCAGTATTATGCAAATGGCAGCCTGTGGAACAGGCACAGAAGTGCGGGTCTAAAAACCGACTGCGCTACGTGCACCCGGCAATCATTACTTATGTGAGATCACCCCCCAAACCATAATAACACGTCAAATATTCAGAAGAAAAAATGAAGATGTAATTGTCACTTACGGATAAATATGTTTTGGTTTTAAAAGAGCCTGAATGATTGTAAGGGATTATGTCAAATCACATCGCAGCTGTAATATTTAAAAAGCTCTAGCTGCAATGTTCTAGATTATAAATTACATTTGATTTCATTTTTATCATTCTGAATGGATTATGATTGAAACGAGCATGTAAAGTAATTGCCCATGCATGCCACGCACCACCCTCCCCCGCCCCCAGAATCCCTCATAAACAAAACAAGGTAACTCAAGGGAGTATTCGGCAAAGGAAAGTTTGTAATGAGAAGCGCACCCTTTTGTCAACATCTGTAATTTGTCTGTATTCTTTTGCAGCCAATATCTGCAGTATCTTTCATTAGCAGCACAGTCTCTCTGCCGCTATGTGGTGCGTAAACTAATTGTTGTGTTTCTCCAATAAAAAAACTTCTGTTGTAAAGAAAATTCATTCAATTGCTGCCTATTCTGCAGCGATTTACTCTCAGCCCCATCTTTATAACCTCCCCCCACACTCAGTAAATACACATATATATTCATGAGATCCACCTGCTCTTTTTGCTTCACAATGGAACTGATTTGGCAGGTGTCCTCTGTTCCGTCTGAAGGCATCACCGTGCCCTACACATTTCATGATAAACACCTTCAAAAATGCTGTGGTTTTCTGTCTGCTTTGTTTGCAGAGGAAGGGGGGAGAAGGTTCTGTGCTCAGACGAGAGCCAGGCTAGCGGCTGATTGACAGTGTAATAAAATATTACAATCTGCCTTTGTAATCTCACACAAAATAATGTAAGTGTGCATTACTTCAGCAAAATGAAACCTGCGACTCTTGACACTGTGTGCACCACCGTGGCGTGCAGACAGAGCGCTTTGCTTCCATGAGGTCTACCACTCACCAGCATCCCTTTTTTTGTTGTTGTTTTGCTTAAGAAGAATTTATCTATCTGTCTATATATAGAGATACGGATATCAATGTGCTCACAAGCACTTACTAATAACATCAGAAAAAGAAAGCACAGCAGAGTGAGAATGTTTAATCCCTGTGATACAGCCTGACTGCTGAATGCAGCACCAGCGGTAAGTATGGAAGGAGGAGGCAGCAGAGACCTTCTGGGAGAGAGGTCTCCTACCAGCAGGAAAATGAGATGTTGGTATCTCTTTCAGATACACAGCACAACATGCAAGAGCTACTGAATGTGAGCGGGTTTTAGCAGCAATAAAGAAGTGGCAGCAAGCATTTCACAGATGCTCAGACTGTTCATCAGGGTGGTTGCCTTCATATTCCTGGGTCCCTTTTGTACATGTTCTAGGTACCCTTAAGTCAGCCAGCTCACAGCAGCTACCATTACAGGAGCACCAAGCTGTGCACAGACATAACTTCTGCACACCTGCAATGCCAACAAAAGCCACGTGGCAGATGAAGGCAATGTAATTCTTCCCTGCAGTCAGAGAGCAAATGGGACATCTCTGTACCTGAGAATGTCTCAGCCAGGACACTAAAGAGAAAGCACAAAAGTGGGACATTTTATGAAGAGACAGCCTGAAAAGTAAAGAAAAAAGAAAAGAAAAAAAAATCCTACTATTCAGTTCCCTTTAAAAAATAAATAAAATTGAAAATAAGGGAAGAAAAACCTTTTCCCACTTCTCTTCTGTATCTGTCATAGCAGTAAGGCAAGACTAAAGCACTGGCAACCTCATATGGAAATACCAGATTATTTCCCTCAAACCAATAAGCCATTACCCTCTCAGGACATCCTCAGTCATCTGCAGGTTACTGATCTATATTGTTAAGCAGAATATATACAAGGATAATATGATCTTTTCTATAAGAGCAAGCAACAAATCTTTTAAATTAATTTCATATCTAACATACTTCTTGAAGTTGCTGATACACACATCTGCTAGCTGCAAAATAGGTGTGTTTCCATGACTCATGTTTGTTTTGATGTCAAAGTTTAACATAACCATTCTGATCGTATCTCATCCCATGCAATCTCACACGTGTATAACGATTAATAAAAGCCGTGACAGGGAACAAGTGTGAGCATGTTAACCAAGTAAACACAATGGTCTACGGCCACGTGAGAAAGGTAGCACTTACATGATATGAGACATATTTTAGGCCTCAGGAATTTTCAGAAGGACAAAGTGACTGTGATTTTTAGGGTACTTTTTAGTTTCTAACTGCTAGGAGTGTCATTTTAAGACCTCCTGCAATTTTACAGCTGTATCAGTTGGTGTAACTTGTAATCATTAGAATTCCTAAAAGACCTTCTTCTGCCACAAAATACAACTGGTTAATCTAAACCATGGAAAATGGGTGTTGATATTTTCCATTCATACTATAAGCAGCAAAACTAAGGCCAGCAATATATACTAATGCAACACATACAAGCAGACTATCAAAGGTCATGTTAAGCATCATGCATCCAAATTTCACTTAAGCTTTTTCAGATGCTCAAAAAACTCCTTTCAAGAACATGAGAAACCCTAGCTAATCAATGCGATAGGCAAAACTGCCTTCAGATGGATGTTCTTGTTGAAGGAGTACGCTGTTGGGTGAGATGAGGTCAATTCCCTGTTTACTCTTCCCATACAGCAGCAGACAAACCCCTTGGGACCGGCTCTAAATTGAAAGTATCCTTCCACGGACTTTGAGAATGTTTTGAAGCAGCCACTAAATCTCTAAGCTTCAGTTCCATGCAATGCATGGAATCCAAGGAAATCCCACCACCAGGAATCAAACCAATGGAAGGACAACACCAGCCAAATGTAAGGCTGGGTTCTTCATCAGCCACTGAATAAATGGGAAAATTACACTGATTTTTAAAGTCATAAGCATTAACAACAGCAGAAGATGATATTAGCAAGACTTTTGATGCCTTCCTATTTTTTCTTCTATACTCTGCAACAATAACAATCTAAAATCCTTTAACAGTACAGTTCAACTTTGTTGTGGTTTTGCTTTCACTGAGAATGGTCTGAAAATCAAGTGGCTTATGCTGCAAAACCCCACTTCCGCTACGACACTTTGTTTGCACACCTGGGAGGCAGCAGTGCAAGGTAGTCCAAGGAGACAGAGGCAGTGACCCAGTGCCCCATAAAATTAAGAGTGCAGTGGAGTGAGAAATCTCCTGATTGGAGGCAGAAATGCCACGTGAGCTGCCTGGGTAAAACCACCAGTCATATACCAACTACAAAGCAGATAGCAGCTATGTTTTCTGTAACATTACCCCCTTTCTCAACTGTTAAAATTAGCTGGTAAGAGTTACTTACCATTGAATTATCTTCTTTGGCAACAGGATAATTTTTATTTTTTGTGGTTTTTGTTGTTTTTTTTTTTTAATCTTCCCTGCTGTGTTTGGATGCCCTTTGTCTCCTGATTTCTCTCTTAATATGTCTCCATATCATCAACAGCTTCCAGCTTCAGCAGGATCTTACAGGAACCAATTGGGAGTGAGGTGAAGGAGAAGCGTGTACACTTTTGTCAGAGCTGAAAGAGAACCCCGTTCTCTTACATCATCACATAGCTTTATCCCTCATGCTGCAACTGCTTTCCAAATACACACCAACAGAGATTTAGTCCACTTACTGCTGATTTAAAATAAACCTGGTAAAAGAATTATATTCTAATGAAAATAGAGGGAGGGCAGAAAATGTGTTAATACAGCTCTGTAGAAAGCCTGAGAAATGCTACTCTCTGCTGAAGCTGCTTCTTAGAAGGAGCAGTAACACACCTGTCTGATTTGCACACCTCCACAGCCCCCACCACCACAGCAATATGACTATGACACGCTTGCAGGCTGCCTGTGAGGCAGGAAGATCCTGCTCCCTCCACTTCCCAGACAGAATCAAAAGAGTAAGTGATTCACTCAAGGTCACATGGGAAATCTGTGAGATACAAGGAATTAAATCCAGAGCTCTTCAATCAACTTCATCTCAGACTACATTCCTGTGCACTATACACTATGGGGCTAAACACAAATGGGTTAATAGCACATTGACTTTGACACTATCTCCTGTCTTCAATGGAAAGTGTTTTAGCAGAGTATTTCCTAAGGGTTCTAAATAAAATGACACCAGACTTATCTGGTTCTCTAATAATCTGAGAAATATTATTAGTTATGGAGGCCATGAGCTTTATGTCATATACAGAATGAACTGAACACTGAAAATGATGAGTACTTCTAGCAGTAGCATAATCGGAAATGTCATCTTTCATTTAACTGAAGCAAAAAGCAAATCCAAGTTCAAATGTAACATAGATGTGAGTTTAAACACCCTTGCAAACTCAGCTAACGCATGTCAGCATTTCTGTTTCCACTGCAACAGCTCTTTTATGGGAGATGCCTTCTCTCTGTTGCTGATGATGTCTGAATACTAAAAACACACAAGTAGAAGATGGCCGGATACAACCCATTCGTGTGACATTCACATTTCATTTCATCCTTCCATTGGTGCAGCAGCTTCTAACAGAGAGAGCAAGGAAGGGTACACAACAGCAGCTCAAAAGGCGGGTCAGATAAAGGCTCCTGTTATTCTCCACTAAATGAAGCATAATGTCTTGTAAGAAGAACGCATATAAATTACTGTAGTTGGAGACAAAGGGATAGATCAGAGGGACTGCAGTAATTTACAGCCGTGAATATAAATCTAACTATCTTGATTCTTGTAGATAGTGGAGAGTCAGCCAAGACTCAGACAGATTGATGGGGCTGACACCACCAGCAGCAGATTTCCAGCAGCCTCCTGTTCCCCAGCAAATCAGGGCCTGCCAACAGATTCCATCTGCAGGGTGAGCACTCTTAGGACAGGGATCTTACAGGGACACCTCACTACTGGAGGAAGATGGCACTGCAAATCAGCAAGTACAAAATGTTTTTTTCCCATTCTATCATGAGACTGAAAACCAACACCAATGGGTAAAGAAGCTGTTCCCGGCCATTTTGCAGATGCCTCGTGGCCACAGATGAGCATTTAGGCAAGAAAATACTTGGAGATAGCACTGTCAGTGTAAGTATGGACTCCTTGGAATTCATAACCAGAATGCTACAAATAAAAATCTGACAGGCTAAAAAAAAAAAAGCATTTATACTAAAAATATGCACATATTTTAGAGCGTGCTTGTGTGTCAGCTCAGAGCCTTGTTCTGTTCTACCCTATTTTACTCCATTTATCTTTACTTTTCAATAGGTTTCACTTGGGGCTGCTCTAAAACTGGCTGGTTGGACTCAACCAAGTCATCCACCTTGAAATGTTTCACAGCCGTAAATTCAGCACAGTTCTGATGCCAGGCAAGAAGGTTTTGAATTTCAGCAGAAGCCAGTCCTGCCTCCAGCCCATCTTCATGCTCAGCCACACTCAGCAATGGACTTCTGGGGCTACCAGGATGATTTACTCCACATCAGCCCCTCCAGCATCTCTAAAAGAAGGTGAATGCCTTTAATTCACAGCAGCAGCCCACATCCATGAGGCCAGAACCCAAAAGAGGCCACCTGACAAGCACAGGGAGAACTTCTAATCTTAGGATCATAGCATGGCTTAGGCTGGAAGGGACCTTAAAGACCATGGTTCCAAACCCATGCTGTTGGCAGGGTTGCCATCCACTAAGCTCACACCCAAATCCACAATTTCTTTGGGTAGCCTATGCCAGAATAAGCCAGTGTTGATTCCAGCTTGTCTTCAAGAAAAAGGAAGCAACTAGAGCCAGCAAAAGGAATCAACAAGGCCATGTAGTAATTTGATTATCTGAGAAATATCACAGTAATAAAACACTGAATTTCTCATAATTTCCAATGGAAAATAAATCCAGTATCACTGTCTGAGAAAATACTGCAAATGTTTAAGAGCAGCTCGAATTTATAATGCATGGAGGTATTTGCTAAAATTTACGTGCCTGTTGACTTTTACTTATATTAGTTGAGAATCTTTTAATACCTATCAACAAGTGAAAATATGCATCACTGAAAGTGAAAATTTGGTATGGATACAATTTGGTTGCTAAATCTTTAAAAGAGCCCTGAGGAAAACAGTTATATTGGGTAATTTCAGAAAAATATCCTAGTGTTTTCCAAACAAAATACTGATGTCCCTACAACACAGCTGAAAATTAAACAAGCTGCTGTAACAGTTAATAAAGAGAAGTTATTATTCGTTGATATTGATTAAATACACAATGTATCTATTACAGCGCTATTAGGCAGGCTTGTGACCACCGTAAATGCACATCTGCTAAATACAAACCTTATTAGAAGACTTTCCTACAAACAGTCCTAAGGGTCAATTTAATTTTCCTTCAATTATCTTAGGTACGAAGTGGAGAGTTCAGAGAGGTTTTCAGTAGGAAGCACTGCATACAATTCTCCGCCATTTCTGCAGAGATATTCATTGTAAAACTGCCATTTTCACTGAGTTTGCCTTTATTTAATCCTTTTTTCTGTTTCCTAACTAAGAGACTTTTCATGAGGCTTTTTATTAATTTAGAGCTCTGTTTCCAGAGCTATTTTAAAATGGAAAAGTGGTTTTCAGGAGTCCATTGTCCTATATTTAGAGAGGCTGTATTTCCAGCAGTATGTTTACAGAACAGTTTTACACACATCCTCCCAATCACGTCATGTAATCAAGGATAAAAATAAATGTTAAAAAAGGCACTCAGTAATAAGGGATGTGTTGCTCTGTTTACTTTTGACAGCGTTTGTTGTAGGTTTGTTTCTCCACTTTTTAAGTGCAATTACTATATGTGCATAATGTCAAAGACAAATCAGAGGAGCATCCACAGGTTTCCCAACCAGGCATACCTCCACTCTCCAGAGCTTATAAACATGAAGCCCTTCCTATCTTTCCCCACAGTGAACCCATAGCACTCTAAGTGCTTCTTTTGAGTCATCAATCCTTGAAAGCATAAGTATAATCTGTTCCAGTACATCAAATGGTTATTTTTAATTTACCTTTACCACAGATTATTACTTTTCAAAGCAAATAGGTCCAACATAAACCTATACTTTCATGTATATAATACACACATGTAAAAACATGAGACATATATCCAATATGCATACATGTATCTACAGAATGGAGCAGTTACAAGAGATCTCAGAGTGAGAACAGAAAGGCTTGTGGGCTGCCTGCACTGCCCATTGGTCACTCTCTGCAAGGACTGCTTTCAGTGTGATTTTGGCCCCTACCCAGCAACAAGAGGTTGCTCAATCTGTTTCCATTCTGCATCATTCTGAGCTGACCTGTGTTTGAAGCACTGCAAAATGGGTTGGGAATTCAATTTCAGTGAGAAAGAAAGATCAGTGCCATCTCAGAGGCACGGTAATGCAAGCAGCAGACACCTGAACTGAAGGACCCAAAGCACTGGGGTGACTGAAGGCACTGAAGCTACACAAATTCAGCTCAGAAATAAAGTGCGTGCCTTAATAGCAAAGTGATTTAACCATGTGAGAAAGTTAAGCATCTTGTGTTGAATTTCCCAACACTGGATAATTTCAAGCCAATTAGCACTGTTTTTCTAAAGCACACAGTTTAACTACAATGATAATGAAAGCCAGTGGATGCAAAGCATGGGAGTTAGATAACACGTACTATGCAGGAGATAAAACTTGCTGAATGAAGCATCCAACCCTAATTCAAATTTGGTGGGTGAATTTCATCAGAAGAACAACAGACAGAAAGGAGATTAATATGTGTAGGACAAGGGCATCCATGTGCCATGATGCCATACATAAGGCAAGAACAAAACATTAAAGGAACAATAGAAATGGGTGAAGAAAGGAGAAAGAGTCAAGGTCAGAGATGTGGTACATATGAACCACTGGCTCTGTTGGAGAATAGGAGAGATTCAAAATGAAGGTCAGACATTAGCTATACTTTGGCATTGTGGCAAACAAAGTTGTATTTTCATGGCAAAAGAAGTACTTGTTTTATTTTGTTTAGGTTGTTATTAAACACAATCCATGGTCAGAACTCTGCGGTTACCACCACCCATTTTTTTTTCTCATCAGTTTAATTTTGTGCTACAAGAAAGACTTTCATCTGTGGATTAAGATCTGCAGTTTCCACTTAGCACCTCATGTCAGAAGGTACCTGGAGCTATAAGAGAGAGCAAAGAATTTCTTTTAATAAAATATTAATAAGAATTAATTCTGTGATAGTAATAATTGTTACCGAGCTCATTCTTCAGAACTCCAATTTTAATTCAGCAGCCTAGTACTGTGCCGGTGACTTTTTAAAGACTGTGAAATGAATATAGCAAAACATCTGAATAGACAGACAGGTTGGGTGGATTACTCTTCATTATTGCAAAAACCTGAACTTATCTATCTACAAAACTGTACCCAATGTTTTAATGACAAGCCAACTTGGAGAAAAGTCTTCCTATTCCGATGTAGATATGAGCAACGATCAATAAACACTACGGTTTGCACAATTCAAAGAGATAAGGAAACTCTTTGTGCCTCAGTCTTTTAAGCATGGTACACACAGCACTAACCTCCTTCAGAGAGCAACAGCCTTATCCTTGATGCTCCTCCTGCCTCCATCCCCAGTTATCCCATCCCTGCGCACACCCAAGTGAAGCACAAGACCAGCCATGCAGAGACAGGAGGCTCAATGACCGGCAGGTACTGAGTCTGACCAGCCACACAGACTGATGGCTAGAAGCAGTGATCACATTTGGCTAGCATGCATTTCTGCTGCATTAAAGAGTCCCAGCTGAAGTAATCTGACCAGCCTCACGCATTCAAGTAATCCGCGTCTGTGTTGTGTTTGGTGTTATGTCTGTGAAATTCCCAAGCCTCGGCTTTCGCTCAGTCTATCTCGACAGGGCTGGAGGTTTCTTTTATCAGTTCTGTCACTGACTCACTGTCTGACTGTGGGAAATCAGTTTAGCATTGTCTGTTCTCCAGTTTTGTCAACTGCAAAATAGCAATGATCTCCTTTATGTACTTAAGCACACACAAATACACGCACGCACTTCTACCACTTAAAGAGGATTTTTTTAACATGCTTTGCACACTGAGGTCCTGCAGTCAGCATTTTACAATGAGTGCTGTGATTTAAACATACTGATATACTGAAAAGGCAGCAGCCTGCATCTTTTATATTCTCAGCTAAAGCAAAGATTATTTAAGCATTACAAAGCAAAAGGAAACACGCACAGCTGGTCATACTTGTTGTGTCTAACAATCATGTTACGCATCTACAAGGATTCTGAAGGCAGAGTACCATGTTACAATGTCCAGCTTCATATAAAAGGACATCTTAATCCACAGTACTGTACATTTTAGGTCAATTTGCAACAGGTTTTGGAAAGTTGATAGTCAGTAATCCTGAGGAAGACAGATGTGCAAATGCTCAGATAATACTTGCTTCACCTATGTTATTTATTTGTGTCTTCTCATGGCAGTAATTAACTCTGACTCCATTAATCTTGAATGAGCAAGAAAATGTTTAATTTCTGTTATTCAGCATTCATTATTTACTTCTGCTTCTACAAACATCTCAAGACATTTAGCACCTTGCGAATACATTGCTAATGTGAATGAACCGCACAGATTTTTGGATCTGCCTCCGTTAATGAACATGAACACTGAAGCCAGAAAACAAGGATGTCTTCTCAGTGTCACTGGCAGTGCTACCTCACCTGAAACACTTTCTCTGGTAGGTACGTGGCGAGTTCACACCTGGAGAACTCAATGAAAACCCCATGGAAGACACTTCCATTGACTGTAATGAATTCTGGGTGAAGGCCATGAAAACTGCTGTGTGCTGTGACTTCAGGTTAATATCCATGCAGCTTCACCCTTTATTAAACTGTATGTTATTCATTCACCCAGGAACGTTAACTGCAGAACTGAGACTCTAAACCAGTTCCAGGTGTCTTCGAAAATCAAAGACAAGAAGAGCAGCCTGACTTTTGACAGGAACTTACACAAGATACAAAAGCACTTCAAAACAAAACAAAAACAAAACAAAAAAACCCACAACCAAAACAGATGCAGTAACTTTCAGCTCTGCAGTTTTCACAAGAGCCAGTTGTTGACATGTATACTCCTAATTGCACTGGGACTTACTTTTCTAGTATAGCAGTACAAAAAAAACCCCACACAAACAACACAAATCCTGTTAAGTAAGGCGTGCAGCTTGCAGAAATACCACCTCGTGGGACGAGACTATAAAGGAGAAACTCGAGTCTGCTTATACACAGAGGAAGGGGAAACCAGAAAGGAATATGAGAGAGCGGAGCTGGAGCAGGTGGGCTGGAAGTGATGAATGGGCAAAACTGAGAGAGAAGGTTGGGAACTGAATATGAATAAGTAAAAAGCATCTCTGAGAATAAACGCAGTATTACTCAATCTGACCATCATTCAAATGTTTGTTGTCTTGTTGCTGTTTCTTTTCCCTTCTCCCTCCCAGCCTAATAGGACTAGGCTTTGTGAACCTAGCCTTGTTATTCTATGTAGGCTGAAAACTTTGGGAGTTGTATCTTCCTGCTTGAGCTCATACACAGCTGTGTTTGGGCCCCAAACATACCAGATCCAGGTACGATCAGCAGATCTGCCAGCTCTCCCAGGGTGGATACAAGTCTGTTGTTTATAGCAGGAAATGTCTCTCTCTGCTGCTTCACACGGTGACTGAATACATTTGTCTAAACGCTGGATGCCTGGATATCCTGAAATAATGGCCAGCTCACGAGAATGCTGAATCACATATGCATAGACTACTGCATCAAGTTGATTGCACATATGATGTACAGCCTGCGTACAAATGTGCATTATGCCTGACCCAGCTGGGATGTGTCAGATTTGCTCTGCATATATACATCAGCTGTGCAACAACCATCACTGAACCTGATGCTTTTGGAACTACCCACTGTTGATAGGTACATCTAAGTTTTGCTCGGCATAGGGGGGCTCTGGCATTGCTTCTTATCTTAGCCTTTCTGTAGCACTCAACTCTCCCCTCCTGCATATACTTTCATGTCTGATTCACAAACCCTCACTCTGTTTTGCTGTCCTTTCTAAGCAAGCAATGTCCATCTTTTTTTTCAGCTGTTCCCACAGCTAAAAATACATACCCTGTCAATGAGGTAAAGCCCTTTGTGTCTGCTCTCTTTCTCACTGATTATTTGCATTCCTACCAGAAGGCACCTGTGGTACTGAAGACCAAGGCTTGCCTTTCCAAGGCAATTACCGCCTTCTGAACTGCTGAGGACAAACCTCACACATGTTTTATTAATAACCAGCTATTGTACCATCCAATACTTAGAATGGAATAGGCTCTAATGTTTATTGACACTCCAATATCACTAGCCTACAAAATACAGAGCCTGTATGTGATTTCATATCTACAGGGGAATGCACTACCAGAGAGTAGCTTCGTAACCTCAGACAGAACCCAGAGGTAAATACAACCCTGAAAACATCATGCTGTCATTACATAAAACACCAAACACCAGATTATCTTCACCTTCTCGTAAATCCTCCTGACATGGGCACTGATCTTGTCCCACTTAAGCCCATTTGAGTTCTGCTATTCAGTTCAGTCAGTAGGAGAGAAAACCCAGTGAGGAAACAATAAAAGAAGAGCAAGACAACCCACTATTAAACACAAATCAGACTCTTTTCTGTTCACATGTAAATGTTCTGGGTGGATTTCCACAAGGTCCATAACAACCTCAATGAACTTCCAGACTCTCTGGGCGCCAGAAGAATTCTGGTGACCAACTGGAACATCCCGCTGGCTCTGTGGGTGTTTCAGCACTTCTGTTCCAGCCTTCATGTTCTCCTCTCCAGACTCATCCATCTCTGACATTAGCAACAAGGGAGACAGAGCAGCTGGGGAATCAATAGGGACAAGCTGAAAGTTATTTACAGATGTTAGCCAAGAAGATGGGAAACCTGTGGAGCAGCACAGTATATGCAACTCTATCTCAAAATATGTGTTCTGCCATAATTAGAAACTGACAGATTTCCTATTCATTTTCAGCTTTTACTGTGAGAAAAGGGACCTGCTCTCATGCCTAAGCACTCCAGTATCCCTGACGTGGAGATTCTAAACTCCCAAAGAAAAGAAAAAGCACTATGGCAGAGTTCCAATTACCTCCAGAGGCAAAATCAACAGCATTTCCTGCACCTCAGTTCTGTCACAGCACCACAACAATGGTTTCAGCTGAACACAGGATGTTTGTGAAGGTTTAAAGAGGGCAACCGAGTTCCATCAGCCTCAATGCCACCTTCAATAAGCTTACCTAAACCCTGAATTTACTTTTAAATTTGCTGATGATTCTGTCCCACATCTATCCATGCCTCAGCTACTTCACTGGACTCCAGCCAGTCTGCGATCATTTAACCTAATCACAAACAAACAAGCAGAACTGAATCATAATCGTCCTAACCATCATTACCATCATCCCATCTTCAATGTGAGGTTTGGGAGTGTGACACAACAATAACGTTCACAGATGTCTACTTATTCCTAATCTTATAATTTAAACTGATCACCTGAGTAAAATTACACAAGAACACATTATTGCACTTGCAGGATGGAAGGCACACTCAGCAGATCTGTGAATACTAATACTGTATCCTGGACAAATTGCCTATCAATGAGATTTGTAACATTACACTTCTTACTACAGCCCGTAATTGAATTCACACTTTGAGAAAACATTGCCAGTTACTTACTGCACACAAAGCCTCGTGTAATCTCTAGCTGTTTTAATAGTTCTCCTGTTCATAAAATATAATTAACTCAGAACATCAGGGCTGCCTTCTTCAAAAAGGTTGAAGATCAGGTCTTTTTAATTTGTCCTTCAGCTATTTGGTGGTACATTCCCAATGCAGATTGTTCGTATATAACAAAATCCATACTGGTTTCATAACAGCCAATCTGGAGAACAGTTCTGAATATGGGACACAGTAAACTAAGAGAATTTATCACCACTGTGATTAACTGATCTTAACACACCAAGTAAAATGCAGGTATCAGCTGAAAGTCATTATGTCTAGCTGGCCTCTGGCACACACCTTTCCTTTGTACACATGGCTGTGTAACTCCACGCTAGGCTTCTACACCAGCATTTTCCTGTGTCATTCAAATATATAAATATATTTATAAGTGTTCTGTTTCCAAGTCTGTCCTTAATCAGTCCTGCAATGCCTTCACAGCAGGCTCTCACTCTCAGCCTTCTATTAAGGCTATAATTAATTCTGCTGTTCTAAATGTTCCAGGGCTATAATTTATTTATGGGTCCAGCATTTTCCTCATATCTGGGATTAGATTTTCAGCTCTTCAGTCTTCCCTAAATCTTCTCTTGATCGTTCTCAATACACATGGCAACTACATTCAGCATTTTTATCTGTGTGACACCTTCAGAAAAGGCAGCAGGTAGAGTATTTTCTACTCAAGTGCGTTGTGATGGTATCACCCAGAGTAAAGGTCCGTACTAGTTATTTGCTCTGAAAGGCTGACTCACTGCTATCCTGCCTTTCCTTTTTTCAGCTCATCCTGAACACACCAGTATTATATTATCATCACATGCCGCTCATTTTCATTAGTGTCTTCTCTGGAGAAAACAATGTTAAAAGTGGAAATTACGCTTTCATGATCTTTTTAAGCAAGGGAATACCAGGATCTCAAACTTCTAAATGAGATAAAAATCAGTAAACAATCACTGTGATGTGATATACTTCATTTTTTTAGATGCTATGTAAACAAACAAACCACAGTAAGTGAATTAACATGGTACGAAAACCAACAAATCTTGAACAAGCCCTCCAGCAAGCTCCACGCAGAACCCAACACAGCACTGCAGCAGCCCTCGCTGCTAACCAGGATGCTCATAGGGACATAATCCCCTCAGATCACCTGCCAACAAAATGAAGGTTACCTTTTTCTTTTGTAAGATTAATTTGTCTCCAGTGCAAAATCAGTATTTTTCAGATGAACACTGTGAGGATGGAAACCATATATTTCTCAGGCATTTGTTTCTGCAGCCACTGTTTATGCACAAAGATAGCATGGTCAGAGGGAGGTGTGAACAAAAAAGCCTGCTTTCCTCTCTCGGTTCTGTTGCTGGCAGGCTGTGTGAAATAGCATGTTTTACTTCAGCTTGGTCATTTATGTAGTGCCTAGCACAATTTTGGCTGGAGTTTCTAGTAACAGCTCTTATAATGAAGGTCTTATTATCTGAATAAGCTGCTACAGTCCATCTAGAAAACACTGTTTATATCCTGCATTCCTCTGACAAGTCCAGTAATACTGATATATTACTATCTGGTCAGAGCAAGTTGACACTGGAAACCTTGAACTATCCCAACTGAAGACAAAAAGCAAGGAACTTACATTACAACTCGATCATTTTTCAACAGTAGGTATTATGCAACTCCACCTGAAGGATCTCCTTGCAAGTCTCTTTCGTCCACACATTTCCTCTGTTTGATGCTGGAGAATGACATCTCCTTGGGCTTTCCATCCTACCTAAGATCTACCCATCCAGAACGCTCATGTAAGCTTAGTTTCTGTTTCAAAAGTGGCGAGCAGAGATCTGGTATGCAAGTGCCTGGCTGTTAGTATACTTTTCATCTTCACCAGCTTACATCTACTGAAGAAATGATCCTCTGTGTCTTTACACATTATGTCAGGGCACAACTGACAATATTATGAGAATTACGTATGTAGTGCAACAAGAGTTATGTTTGCTGATCATATGTTAAGAAAACAGGAAAGTCTCTTGGTTCAGTTTCAAGTGTGTAGGCAAACCAAAACCTATTCCCAACTGTCAAAAAACCATGCTACAAAGCAGTCTGCCACACTAACGAAACCATGGTACGCCACAATGATCTGGAGTCTCCTTTCCAGGTTTATGTCACATTTATTCTCTCAGCTCAGAAACACATTTGGTTCACAGTAAAAAAACAAGGAATGGCTCTAAATGAGTCATTCATACCTCATCCAAATTGTGCTGCACTGCACCACAATGCTTCTTTTTTCTAAGCCACTCCATTCAACTCAGAGCCTGTTTTATTCACAGCCCTGAGACAACTGCTTTCCTCCCGCCATGAGAGCAGAATCCTGGAGCACATTTGTGTATTCAATCCAAACAGACATTTCCACGATGAGGGAACCACAGTGAAGGAGTGGGAGTAGGAGGCGGGTGTCAAACAAAACCCAAGAGCTATCTTGAAAGCACATTGAGGACAGGAAATGGAGTTGGCTGTACCTCAGCTGTGAGACCTTGCTGATGACAGGGTGAGAAGGAAATTAAACGACAACATTAGGAGGAAAGAAGCATGGTACTGGGACCCAAAATTAAATGAAATTATTGGAAATTCCAATAACTGAATGGGACCAGGAAATCAACCTGACGAGGGCACAGCAGCCTCTGAAGAATCAGGGACAAGGCTGATTTAGCTAGCAAGCCAGGAAAGAGCTCCAAGACAAATTCAAAAGAGAACAGGCAGAGCAGTAAGAGTTTGTGGATGCCTGTGTGTGTACCACAAGCACTGTTATCACTGAAAATACTGTATGCTTGAAACGCTCGATCACTTGGAGTGATCAAGGTGAGAGTCCCATGCTTCTTACTTCAGAAAGACAAACAAAGAGAGAGAATACACGTAAACATTGGCTTCAAACAAATAAGTCAGTTCATAGTTTTAAAAAGGAAAGTATATTTAAAGATAAAAAGGCCTCTGAGTTCAGCCTTGTTTTAGCAAGTTCTAGGCTATCGCACTTGTTTCCAGATACTCATAGTGTCTGTACCTGAATGTCCTGCCAGGTTCTCCCAACAGAATCTCATTCTGGCTTCAACACTTGAGGCGCGTGAATTCCTATAGAACAGAAGGGAAAAAGAAAAACAGAATGAACCTTTCAATTTTATGCATTTATTTCAGCCTTACTTATTATTTAAATGCATGTGATTGAAACTCCTCAAATCAATTCAAGTAGCAAGAAAATGATACTTCTGATTAGAAAACTAAATCAAAATACAATTAAAATAATTAAATGTGAAAACATGTATTAGCTGTTGTTATTTTTCACATTGAGAAAATCAACCTGAGAATTAGCGTATGCACCCATTCAAAATGCATGATTTCTCCAAGTCAGGAATGTCAAAAATAATCTCCCCACGCATTCAGCTACACAGACTCTTAAATAAATCACTGAAGATTTCCCCCTGAGGGAAGTGGGGATGAGTTGCCAATTTCTTTCTGTAGGCTTGCAACAAAACTCGAAACTAATTTTGTCAAATTGTAAGATCAAGGAATGTTTTGAAAATGTAGAGTGTTTTGCTCTGCTCCCTCAACTTGTGACAGGAGACTCCCAGAGAATGAAAGTTAGATAAATAGTTCTATCTGAAATAATTACTAAACCCAAACCCCACTGACATTAGAACCACTGGTGACAACTAAATCTTGTAATTCTGTCACTGACAAGTGAGTGACAGATTGAAACAGGAACTAGATTACCCAGTGAAACATCAGACAGGTTCTGTTACATACTCCTATCATAAGAAAAGACAAACTATTTTAGCTAGCAAATTTTAAAGGACTTATTTTTGGGACACTGAGTAACACATGTTAACAGGCAGCCCAAGAGCAGCCAACATATCAAAGAATAGTAGAATAATGGAATTTATTCTACTTCACCTTTGAGAGAGGAACAAGCACTCTGAAAAGACACCACAACAAACGCCATCAGACTTTCAAACAAATGTGCTCTGACTGCACTGCAATCCTCTATGATTACTTCCCATGAAGGCTGTACCACAAACAAAGATTGAGCACTGAACACTGAATTTTAAAGGAACGTCGCACAACATCTGAGGAAAGCAAATTACAAATTTCTAATCCAAGTATCCACACCAGAAACAAGTCTTTGTAAGCTTATGGTCTTCCAATGAGACAGACATTTGGTGTGATCCACAAGTACAAATCACACAACTACAACTCCGAATGCTAAATACAAAGAATGAACCCTTATGAACATCAGACCGAGAATAAATTAGACGCCGCTTTCGTGTTTTTCTGGCACTAAAATAATGAAATTAAAACTTTTAATAGCGCAGTATTTTTAAAATCTTTTTCAGAAGAAGAAAAAAAAAAAAAAAAACAGAATTGAAATTCTATCCTCCAATGTCAACCACATTGAGCAATTCATGCAGCTCCAACCCACTCCGCCTCCTACTTAAACCAAGAGAAGCCGAGCCAGCTGACTCAAGTCAGCTGACTGCACAGGAGTGGGATCCAGCTGATAGTGCTCCTGGAGAAGGAAAAGAACTGCATGCAGCTCCTTGTCTGGATCCAGTAATAAGGATTTTTTGCATTCTGTTGAGCTACAGTGTCCAAACTTCACTTAATAAATTTTACTAAGTCATAGGCTTACATGATAGCAAGTATCACGTTTTTTCCAGTTTTGAGTACTGTAAGTTATTTTCACTATAGAAAATGACTGTTTCTCAAACGACAGAATATGTATTAACCAGATGTTGTTTAGTAATCCCCAAACAATTCACATTAGCTTAGAGCGTGCAGAAGTTTCAGCTGAAGAAGATTCTAATAAAGAATGCCAGGCATCTAAAAACAGAGCTATTACAAAAGCATCAATGAGGCACTGAAGACAGTCATAACTAATTAAGAAATTAATTAAGAGAACACGAGTGCAGAGCATGGTAAAAGGGCTACCATCAAAAAAAGAAAAAAAGCCAAAAATCACTGTGATAAAATATGTAGAAAATTAAGGACAGAATGAGAGGGGAAATTAATTACCTGCATGCCAATGGTCTAAAACATAGAAAACACAGCCTATTCTTCAAGTCTGGGCTCCTACAGGGGCTGTTAAGTTACACAGTAGCTATTACATGTTCTGGTGATTAAAATTTACATGTATTGTCAGTGGCTGGATAGGTATGAATCAGTACATCAACGTGTCAAGGAAAAAAACACAGTGAAAACCTCACATTCTGCCAGGCTTCAAGAATATTGAAGATACGGGGACAGATGTCACATGCTTCTAGATTAAAGCTTTCATGGCCTTTGCTAAATCTCATCTTTCTTTCCCTTCTGAGAAAAGACCCATGAAAACATCAACCCTTTCTTTCATAAACAGAAAACGTTTAATACCTGCTTACCATTGCCATGCATGTCTTCTTTCACTGTCACTCTTACAGAAATAAATGAATCATCTTCCTCAATCACCTACAACGAATACCCTGACAAAATGTTTGCTAAGAGCTACAGTAATCAGAGCTATTTCATGCTAATATTTCATGCTCTGATTATCTTTTTTTTTTCCCCCCCAATGCATTACCTTTCAAAAATATATCCTGTCCAACAATGCTATTTACAATTCATTTCTGTCCTGTGAACGTTCTGTGCTTGTTCGTGATACTGTTCTTTATTTCTTTGGTTGATGACACTATCATCTGTCACCTCATCTGTCATTTACATCTCATTAATATCAGCCGTGCCCTCAGGGATGGGTTTTTTCATCAGAAAATGGCCCAGAGGGTCCGCAAATGAAAGAAATATCAAAAAGCAGTGCCAAAAATAATAGACATTGCACCTCTTTCCTCAGACCCCACAGATGCTCCTGTGAATAATTAACGTGCATTCTCATTGTTCTATTCACTCAGGTGTGGGGAGGATGTATTTAACAATCACAGTGCTTGCACTGGAAAGCTGGTAACAAGCAGAGCAGTAAGCTGGTGCTGACTGCAAGCTGCCGCTTCCACAAGACCTTGCCTTCCATGCTGCAGCAGCTACTCCTGACAAGGACCAGTGATTTGGACTGGGAGGGAAGTACTCAGACAGAACCACAGAGTCTGCTTCTTAGGGCATCGCTTCCCAAGAAAAGCAGGTTGACATGGGATGTAGGCAAATTCGTATCGGGTCAGTAAAGACAGTCAGAAATACCATTTCTTTGAATACCTTGCACACATATTTCATCTTGCAAACCATGAAAATCTCTGCTTTGCTTTACAGTGACACTCTTTGGAAAGAAACTCTTCCAACCAGACCATTACTGCAGTTCTGTGAATCCCATCCACTGGAAAAACTATAAGGCAGAATCATCAGCCCCATTTAAGCCTCATGACCAACATCTGATAGGTTGAGCACTGTAAGTTTTTCTGCAGAACTTAGCTAACTTTCATGTAGATAAAAGCATTGGGTTTTGATTACCTGTATGACTTGGGAAGCCAAGGGTTTATGAAAACGTAAAAGCTTTGCAGCCTGTGAGGTTGCATATTCACACGCTCTTGAGCATATTCTGCTGTGTGGCAATTGATCGCCATTTTCAGCTCCATGTTTCTGCGAGTCTTTATTGCTGATGCTTTTCTGTTTCTCCATCTCTTAACAGAAGCAAATAATTCTTGCCTTTTTAATCAATGACCAGTTGCCTTTTCTGTGATTAAAAAACTCATTTACCATATACAGGTCAGATGGCAGGAAAAAGTTTGTCACCAACAGAGTGCTCAGGCTCTGGAACAGGATGCATGGTCTGATGTTTGGTGGTCCTGTGTGAAGGCACAAGTTGGATTCAACGATCCAACTTGGGATATTGTAGGATTCTACAATATATTAAAAGCTCCATTCCAGTTTTTTGCACTCACGTTATTAAAATTACACACTCAGGTTCTATTTAAGGACATTTTCATAGTTCTGAAACTGTTTACAGATCCTTTGTAGCAGGCCCTGCCTTTCCTAAGGCAACTCATTTCCCAATGAATGCCCACCAACACAGCACTTGCGGGCTCTTTTGAAAGTCCTAGCTGTAACTGCAAAATCTCATGTTATTATCAAGGCTACTGAAATGCCATTCTTATTTCAAGTTGGACAGTGCTGCACTCACGACAGTCACATAATAAACCAACTTTCAAACTACATATATGCTTCGTTCATTTACTTGCAATTATACTTAGGAAAATATCTCTGGCTGTTTAGTCACTTGCCTCTACAACTGAGAGAATCCTGAAATGATTCAGACATATCAGCAATCTGTATTGACATCTGCCTAACTGCATAATGATGTACTTACATCCCATTTTACTGCAAATAGCGTCTACCAGATTTTCCAAGAGATCTGTATTTCAAACATCCTGCACTACTTTATCTTCAGCCCCAAAACCTCTATCCAAATTTCACCCATCAGTGCCTGATGTTTTTATATATCACAATAGCACCTAGTGGGCCTCATCTTTTCCACCTCGGTGGCCATATATCTCATTGTACCATTCCAGTTTATCCACGAGGCCAACACCTCCCATACTGCAACACTGAGAGGACCATTCAGCCAGATAAACCTGGTCAGCACTGTCTCAGCTTTGACAACAGACGACTGTACCTGTCACATTAGATAAGCTATCCCCTTTGCTTCACATTAAACAGCAAAGCAATACATGGATGTCATCTGTCACATGAGAAGCCTTGGTGAAAAGACAGCTCTATCAAACACCAAAACTACGGAGAGCAGAAAACGCCTAGCAACTGGGTGATCTGTGTTTTAACATTCAAAAGATCCCCTTCTGAATGATAATGCATTAGAAGGCAAAATCACATACATCAATATACACAAAATCACCTAAGACACAGCCTGCTCTTATCCTCGATCTTTATCAGCCATCTTGTTTTCATCAGAAACGCTCTTAATATCATGAGGAATTCCAAAAAAGCCAAGGAATTAGATACAAATCTTTCACCAACTGACAGGCTGTGCTCCTTGCATTATTTTTAACAGAAAGGGCAACGATAAGGTTTTGAAAGTCTGTCAGCATAGGCAAAAGGACAGGTGCACTAGAAACACTCTCCAAAATGTGAGCAGTCTTCGTGTTAAGCCCATCTAGATTCACCTTGAAGAAACTGCATGCAAGTTTGTGACATTTTATCTGCACAGATTGATGTGAATGGCCTGTACGTAAATTGTTGTCAGGATGCAGCCAGGATCCTATTACTGTGGTATCTGGGAACACGGGAGCTCTTCCAGCAAAAATAACTGCAGCAAATGCCAGAAATCAACAGGCAGAGGCAGTAAACAGGCCAGAAAGGAACAGGAAAAGTCAAGCAGGGTGACAAACATCTTATGAAATGATTATTTGTAAGGCAGTGTCAACTCATTGCTAACTTCTCTTGCTAACTTCGCTGATTTAACTTTGGGTTTGTTTTAATGTTTAAAAACTGATTTGTGGCACGATGATATCAAGATGACTACAGAATTCCAAAGAAGGTGTTAAAACCACCCTCGTGTCCAAGCAGCAGAGAATTTGGGGTAAATTTTCTAAACAAGAGACTTTTCTACATAAAGTCAGCCTGCCTACTAGGAGACCTATTCCCGTGAAGAGTCACATCAGGGAAGATTACAGTGAAATACTAAGGGCAGTGATTATTAAGGCCTGATGGCACTATCCTCTCTGTCGCAGGGGTGGAAAGCAAGTTCTCATAAAGCAAAAACTGCACAGGTCTCAACATTACTAAGCATTTTTCCAGAACCACTGGAGTTCAGTTCCACCTGCAGCCCACAGCTGGTCCCACCCCAGCTCTCTTCACAATTTATGACCGATCCACAACTGTGATCAGCTTACATGTCCCATGATACTACGAGAACTTACAGCTCAGAGTACCAAGTATTGCAAGGGAGGTTAGTTACAGCATGTCAGAACTGCTGTTTTCCCCTCCCTCTGCCTATTGCTGAAAATGTATTTTAAGTTGGGGAAAAGAAGCAGGCTGTCAAGCAATTTCCTTAAACTTAAGCAATTTAATCATGTTGACTAGAATTGTTCTACTGTGCTAAAATCTTAAAATTTTCACTTGATAAAAAACTTTATATTCATTTATTAAATTAAAACAATTAAAGGAGTCGTAGAAGGGCAGTGTAAATTTAAGAAAATGCAATCTACAGCCCAGCTCACCTCAAACCAACTGTGCTACTAGCTTAAGTGGGGATCTGTGTTAGCACACCTGAAATGCTTTCCCCATTCATGTTAGGCAGATTATTAGCAATCATATACTTGACTGGAGCATGTACATACAAAAAACCACTGAGCTTTTAGCTGAAGAAATGGTATCATCTCAGCAGGAAGCTGGGAGGATGAACACGTTTGGGATCCCACAACATATCTATATTACAGCAGCAAGGGTAAGACAAGATAGAATTGGTTTAATTATGCGCCTATCACCAACATGTTTACCCATTAATGCTGAGAACGCAGTGAGCCCCACAGGAACATGGCAGCATTTTCAAAACTCTCAAAACAGCGCAGAAATCACCACAGGACTCAGGATAATTCACTAAGGAATGTTGAAAACTGAATACAAAAAAATTAGCCCTGGAGCTTGTATCCTACACAAATGAGTTCAGCTGGGCTCCAGGCCCAAAGGGGTATGTCCTGAGTAACTCTCAGAAGGGAAAGGTCTAGATTAACTGAAATACATCGTGGTCCAACTCGAGAGTAGGGAACACAGAAGCAGCTGCTGTTCTCTGCAACGTTATCCTGGTCTGTTAATCCATGCCCTACAGTTGTGGCCATGGTGCTCATTGCTTCGCAATGGCTTAAGGCAAAATCAGCCAATGCTTCTGCTCTTCAAAACGGGACACAAATCGTATATGGATATCATGACTTTGCATCTGCTAATGGCCTTAAGTTGCGCCAGGAGGGGTTCAGGTTGGAAACGTTTCTTCTCATGAGGAGTGGTAATACATTGGCACAAGGGTGCCAGGGAGGTGGTGGATTCAGTCCCTGAAAGTTTGCAAGAAATGTGGAGATGTCAAACTGAGGGACGTGGTCAGCAGACACAGTGGGGATGGGTTGGACTAAATGATCTTAAAGATCTTTTCCAACCTTAATGACTAGATGATTATAATTACAAAGTAGATGCTAAAATGCACATGTAGTAGAAAACTAGATCCAGATGGAGAAATGTAAGATTTAAAGTGAGCATCTGAACAAGAGCTGTATTTTGATTTGACTTGTTATTTTATTTAAGAGATCTCTGTCCCCTACTGTAAATCAGGGATGTTTTGGGATATATCTGTGATTATAGGTATTACCTGCTCTACTGGAGTACTGTCAGATTCAATCAGTTTGTACTTAGCTGTCCTAGAGAAGGAAATTCTATATCAGGCCAAAGTCCTAATATTGCTTAAATACTAAAAAGCAGGTGCAGTATTTCAAATCAAAGGTGACTAAAAAAGAGATGTTATGTAAAGCACAACACAAACATTTCAAAGCTGGGACTTCTACTACCCTGTTATTATTTTCTTTCGTTATTTTACTTCAGTGTTGCTAAAAAGTCAGTCTATATTGGTAATTACTGCTTAACACCTCAGGATCTCCACAGTTTTCTTTCTTTTTTTGTTCCTTTGTTTATGCATTGAGGTAACCAGTTGCTTTTTAAAAGAATGCTTTCATTCTTAAATATGAATTACCCATAAATCTTACACAGAAGGGGTAAGTAAGTCATAAAAACAATTGTGTGTTTAAGCACAGAAAAATGGGAAGGTTGGGAGACCAAGAGAGATACGAAGCTGCCATAGCTATTTAAATCAGCAAAAATAATGCCATAGTGGGTAAAAAAATGCTAAGCCAGGTTCATAGCCAGTAGAGGGAGCAAGGAAAGGCCCTCAGTACCCAGAGTTGAATAAAGATAAATTAAAACAGCTGAATTCCTTTTTACCACTTTTTTCACACCTTCACCTCTCTCTTGAAAGTGACACATTTGGATTCCTGATACACATCGTTCATTTCCACCAGAACACAGGCATATTAAATGCAATGATGCATCTTTAAATGTTCAACACTTCAGAGAGAAAACAGAGAGTGCTGAATGGACATGGATGACCTTCCTGCTGTGCTCTTCAGTCTTCATTTCGGAAACAAAAGTTCTCCTGCACTGTTCTGCGTGGTCCAGCCACAAAGAGAAGGCATGCACTGACCTACAGCTCATGCTTCTGCCAGAACATTGCCTCTTGATGACCAGCCTGAGACACATGACCAAGACTGATGCTGCAATGCAATGACTAATACTGGACCAGCAATGGGCTAAAATGTTGCTGATGTTCATCAATATGACATCAAAAAATATGAAGCATTATTCAGACAGGAATATATATGACTGAAGATGTTACCAAGCAACTTAATATCACATTATTTTCTAAGCAAAACAGACTAGATCAAAAGGAATATTAGGAAAACCCAGCCACATCTCTTTCACTGGGAGTTGTCTTGGTTATACAGCTCTGAAAATCCAACCCAGAGCTTGGCTTCCCTGCTCTTCAGCTACAAAAATCACATAGGTGACTTTATCCAAGCAAATAATCTGAAGTGTGAGCAGGCTGGTCTTTCAGAGTGGTGCAATTAGCACTTTCTGCAAACAGAATGCAGGACTGGCTTTAGGCGAGTCGTACATACTCCTTTTTTCACCATAAGCAAAACATTTGTTACAGAACATCTTAATTTGAGTTGCCCCAATAGTTCATAGGACCATAGAAGGGTTTTGGCTGAAAAGCACCTTTAAGTTCATCTAGTTTCAGCCCCTTGCTATAGGCAGGGACACCCCCCACTAAACAAGGATGCCCAAAGCCCCATTCAGCCTGGCCTTGAACACTTCCTGGGTGAGAACATCCACAAGTTGCAGTTTGACAGCTGCTTTATCCTGGCTAGTTGAAGTTCTAATGTTTTTCAGTGAGACTGCAGGCATTCTTCAAAGCCCTCCAGAGCTTCTGAAAACAGATGATTGTCTAATACTTACAGAAATCCATGTTCACATTCATTACCCTACAGATCCACAAAAAGTATTTGAAACATACCACAGTGTTCAGGACAGCATCACTTGACTTATCCTTTTTGAAGGACTTTGATCAATGTTAGCTCTCACAACGCATTGGCTACAGTGAGACATGGACCAGGATTTTTTTTGGCAACTATTATCATGTAAACAATTCTGAAGTGTGTCTAGAATCAAGGAAATGTCAGTCTATCCATGAGCGGGCTGTTAACAAAAAAGGCTGAAATTAATAAAATCCAACCCTGTGTAAACTGACCATGTTCTTCTCTAACCTCTGGAATGCCAGAAGGAATAGAAGCAGGCATTTTAAATGGTTATAAGTGCACTTAAGACAAAAATGATTTATTGAAGCTTACATCATGCACTATTATTTTCCACTATGATACAGAATCGTGGTTGTTTGGTTCATAACAGTGATATGCAAACATCTTCTGTCCCGAGCGTTTGCTCTGTGGCAAAGAATACAGAGCACATTATGTTCTCAACTCTCAAAGCAATGACAGAGGACTATTCTACTGGCTGAGCAGGGAAGAAAGGAAGAAAACTATCAGTTGCTTGTATTTGTAGAGCCTTCCAGCTGCACGCTCTGGGTTGCAAGTGCTACCTGACTCATCTTGAATGCGAAAGTACTTCACTTAGTCCTTACCATTCCTTATTATTTCCTTTGTCTTTCACCTGAATATGACCATAAAATCCTGTAATAGTTTGCAATGCTGTAAAACAGTGATAAAAATCAATTGTAAGGGATTACTTAGCAAACAGGTCTGGTTTTCTTTCTCCCCCCCCCCAAATTCAGTGATTATAATAGCTCTGGTGTTTTTCCCCTTTGCAAAGTGTTCCTAAGAGATAGGGATATGTGTGCCTTACCAATGTTCTTTATCTTAAAATAGCATTAGTAACACACAATATAGCAGTTGCTTTGGTAACTGATTTTTCCCCTTTTAAAGTCTGAATAAATAGTTGTGTAACACACATGTAAATCATCAGCACATACACGATTGCTTGGGTCTGAAGCAACATTTATACCATAATTTTTCTTTTGTTTGTGCATGCACATGCATAAATGCTGAGGTTATGATATGCTTACTAAACAAGTAATTTTTGTCAACATGGCATGTAGTGATTAAGGGAGGTTATCTGCAAAAGTGTGACGTTGAGCAGAAACTGCAAAACTAACAGGTGTTGTGGGAAATGAAACTTCAGACAGTTTCACTCCACTGCTGACCTTCACCTTAATGAGAGTCCCAGCTGAACAGGAATTTGGGGAATTAAATAATTACATCACGTATATTTTAAGCTGAACACAGTAGCAGAATCCAGGCCTGTTGCTTTATTGATTCTGGGGCAAAGCAACAAAAAGAACAAATTATCTTAAACTGTGCAAAACTGTCAATATCTGGCCCACAATTCACTTACACAGACTGCTCAACTTTCACAGCAGCCAGAGTCCTTAGCAGTGCCCACCCTGCATTACATTGGATATAGGGGACATCCGCACCATACAACCACAAGTAAGAAGATGGATGTCCCTCCAACCACAGCAAATGGAGGGAGGGACCAAGCAAGGGCTAAATAACTCCAACCAGCTTCATTGCCAAAGTCCAACAGATCTCAGGGAGAGAAGGAAGCAGTGTGTGACTCCTGACAAAACTGAACTCAGGACACTGGCATTCAAAGTGCTGGTTGCTGATCTGTAAATGCACATTTTTACTTCTGTATGGATATTTCTCTGGCATAAATCAGAAAAAGTGATAAATCATGTCACTGTGTTACACTTAGAAATAAGATCACAAGATCATTTCTCCCCCTTAAAAAGAATGCAAACACATTTGATCTCAACTATTACCATAACACCTCTCCAGCTACTTCCTTAAAATAAAATACGATTTTATTACTGAGAGCATTAAAATGACATGTTTATATAGCAGGGATTTAATTAACGTTCAGATAATAATAACTATGAAGCATAGAACTAAAACCCTTCGTTACAAATTTTAAAGGGTATGTTAGCACAGACATACATCAGGAGTGTTCTACACTATCACATCTGTGAATTAAGGGCAGATTAGAGCAAAAGGATCATATTCTTACTGCTCCTGAATGGCCAGTATCTGAATACAGTGAGTGCTGCCTGACAGTACCAGAAAACAACCAGGAAGTGTGAATATTTTCTAAGAATAATCCTTACAGTGTTTTCTAAGAAGAGATCTCTAAAACCAGATGCAGCGGCTACCCAAGTCAACTGAATGATTCCCATTCATTTTGATATTATGCCATTAAAAAAAAAAAAGAGGTCACATGGAAAAGTGGTGGTCCTTTCCTGAGCACATTAAGAAGCTGAGGACAGTGGGCCAGGCAGCAGTTTTGCTCTTCAGAGTGTCTGAGATCTTTCAAGAGCGACACGATGGAGACAGACAAACAAACGTGGATCAGACATAAAATCAAACTTAAAGATGGCTCTATAAATTACCATGTCTTATCAAAGTCAGCAGTAAACTGGACATCAGGAGCAGCTGTTACAGCTGACAGGAGTGACTCTGTCTGACTCCAGAAGATTTTTAATCTTTCTGCGTCATTTAATGCTAAGAATTGATTTTTTTTTCTCATCCTCTGAGAAACGTTGCCCACTTCCTCTCAGCCGGGCGATATGTCACAATGAAAAGTGCCGTGTTACTGTCTCCACGTGCATAATCAGACACTGTCAGACATCAGCCTTCCCATGGTCACTTCAGATGTAAAATGCAAATTCGTTTTCAACATGTTTAATTTGCTGCTTACATGTCCATACTTGCACCTTGGTCTGCACAGGAACTTAAAAAGACTTTTATTCACTCCCCTCAATTGTTTCTGTACGTGTGACAGTGCAGAGACCTCATCTTTTTAAGTTGCATTCACACTTTCAGGTATCTCTGACTAAGATTTTGCTGTTTCCAAACAGCTGTATGATGCAATCTGATGCCCAGTGGGCCCTGGGCTCGCTCAGTGTTCATTGCATGTGATTGTCATGTTTCCTCTCCTCCTGTTTCTAACATTCCACACTAATTTAGAACATGCAGTGTCATTAAACCACTCTGATGCCTTCACAGTGACTAGCAGTCCTACCGAGAGAAGCATTTCCCTTTTATCACTATAGGCAGGGAGTTTCATGTGATCTTATTTTCAACAGTAAATTACTTCCTGTTGTGAGTTCAACTGTTTGAAACACTCTGCAAAGAATCCTACACTGCAGGAAATAGTCCCCTTCTATTTAAATATTTGCTAGTTATACAAATTACTTCCTTTCCAAATTGCCTCCCTATTTTATTTTTATTTTTTTCACTTTTTAAATCATCTGCTTTAATTATCAATCTGTTTCCAAGTGCAGGATAGCTCGTTGTTGGATTGCTTTTCAGCATACCTTTGGATTTAAGTTATTTCTGTAACTAGTACGTGCTTTTACTTGATGGCTTTCACCTCCCACAAAAATAATATGAAAATGACTACAGCATCAGAAAAAGCAACAGGAATATATTTAAAGTTTAAGGGATGAAGTTTAAGTGACAACTAAACACTGATTTTTCCCATCCTGATAAAGTCAGGCTCTGTCACCGCAGCCCTTAGAAATAAAACATTTCCTTTCTTCTTTTTGTCACGCCAAAGCCAAAACATATCATGCTTCCATTTCAAACAGGACAGACAACAGTCTCACATCAGTTCAATTGCATTGAGTGGATACTGGGGATATATGACTAAATATTTTGGAGGCAAAAGCACAGTGACCTGAGCCTAACAAACTACCAGCAGCACCGACTCAATCCACACAAGATCACTTTCAGGTTCCTTAGAAAGGCTGCTGTAAAAGCAGGGATGCATTTGTAGGACTAGCTCTGATACCTCCTTGCTCAGCAGAGCAGTGCCCGTCAAGCAATGACAAAAGCAGTTTTATGAAAGTTGAGTAGTTACGGCTTAACTCTGGTGTTTCCATCAGGATCTAATTATAGCAGGCTGGGTCACCCTGCTGGCTCTGCCGCTCCCACAGCAGCACAGCTGAGTCAGCACAGCCAAGCAGGGACTGTCCTGCAGCAGGACATGCACCTGGTGGGGCCAGAGCTGCTCTGCTCAGCACAGGAGGTGCTCTGATGGCTGCTGGCACGTGGGGCCTGTCCTGATTCACCTCTACTCAAAAAAAAAAAGAGAAGGAAAAGGAGTATGGAAATGTAATCACCATTCTGCATGATTTTTATCTTTGCCTATTCAAAGCCACAAATGCAGACTTTGCCAATAGGTAACACATAAAGAAATTAATTCTGAGTTACTAGTTCTTTAACACAATCTTTCTGATCCCCTCAATGCCAAATAAAGGAAAACTCTATACTTCCATCCAGTGTCAAATCTTCTCAGAGATGAAAGTTCAGACTTCAAGGCTGCTAAGTTACACCGAAGGCCTGCATTGCTTGTCAGTCTGCAGGAAATTTGTCTGCAATACAGTTATGAAACAACAACGTTGCGTGGAAGGAGGACAGCACTTTGTAACAGAATGGAATACAGAAACATGCATTCAAGAACACATGAAGCTCCTTAAGTTTCCTCTGCAGAAACCAAACTAGGAAATTAACTCTTCTTCAGCACTCAGCACCCAGAACAGCACTGGCAGCAGTGTCGCTACCATACTAGTTCATCGTCTAGTCTTCAATTGCTGGAACTTCAAAAATATGGTCTTCTCTATCTAACTCATCTTTTAAATTCAGACCATTTGCCGTGTTTTAATCTCACAATGTAAATAGAAAAGTCTGATCAATTTTATTTATTTATTACAAAAAGGCTGCTGATATAAACAGCAAATAAAGCACTTTGGGCAACTTTTCTGCAAGCATCACCACTAATCTTTCCCAAGACTACTCCTGACTTTGGACATTGCACTCCTGGGACTTTTATGTTCACTTGAAGTGCTGCTTTCTGTATGGCTATCAGTTACGGAATGGATGGAATTTGAAGTTAATTCTTCCCTAAGAAAGAAGTACGTGGAAGAAGCAAGTGTAAAGAATTCATACAACCCAGGTTTACTATTGAGTGAGATCCCCAGTTCTGACTCTGCTGAAGAATTCACTGTCAAAAGGAACGGAAAGGAAATGGTGTATATGAAAGAAAACAAAATATCTTCCGTCAGTCAACTAAACAATAAAAGCAACCTGAAACTATAGCAGAAGGCCACGTTCTGACAATTCTCCTTCTAATTAAGGTGATAATTTTATATGGCTGTATTTAAAAAAAAAAAGCAAAAGCAGGTGCCCAGTCATTGCTGAGAAAATATTGTTTGAAGGTCAAATTCCTCTGCAGCTGCATGGAGATCACCTGCATTTCACATAAAGGGCAGAACTGGCCCTGCACTAGGAAAAGAAAATACCTCAAACATTTAATCCGATTTTCCCTCTGCTCCCAGATACTTCATGTATGATCATACTGATGTTATTCCATGCCTTTATAAACCTAAAGAGCCTGGTCTTTGAACAGACAGTGTTCCAGAACAATTAATATATAACCTTCAAAGAAGGAAGGCATTAAAAAATATTTTTAGGCTTTGTCCAACGTTTTCAGGGAAGTAAAATTATGTCACATGAATACACATAAAAACACAGCCAGAAATTTTAAAGCCTGATGGCCGGATCCTTCTCCTGTCATCAGCCACATCTGGCACAAGGGATTCTGAAGCAGGAGGTGGCCATGGCCACGCACCCAGGCAGGGCAGCATGCTTCTGAAGATGTGCTCCTAGCAATGGGCTGTCAGTGCCGGCCTGCCTTGCTGTGCCACCCTACACAGCAAACGTGGTCATGATGTGATGAAGTGCCACTGTCACATAACGCTGCAGGCTGACATCATAGGATCCCCAACGGCTACACGGTTCAACACATGAATTGACACGAGTCCACTGGGAACACTGGATTCTGGTTCCTTTAGAGAGCTGGGCTTCATGCCAAATTCTCAATAAATCATAATTAGGAGCTCAGATATTGGGAATTGGTTTAACGATCGTATCCAAGCAGGGATTTTGGTTCCAATCCCCTCACTTTACCATGCAAATAGAAGAATGACCACCCATCACTGAGAAAAGCTCAATTTAGCAATGCATATTGCTCAGTTTAAGAGTGAAGTGCTCTCAATAATCTTCTTCTCTCAGAGCAATCCGTCTCCTGAACAATTCTACTTTATCATAGCAAACTACTTCAAGAGGAAATTATTTTAACCTCGGCATTAGAGCCCTGGATAAGATTCTTAATGCCCACTACTGAACAGAGAAGTAAGGTCAAAGGAGACTCGCTGCTCTGGACCCATCTTTCCCCTTTGTACAGATTTGTAACCATACTGGAGACCTACAAACACAGTATGAAAACTGCTATATAGAAAAAGAACCTCTCCTCCATTAGAACTCTGCTTCGTGCAGAAGATGGAGCTCCCAGGCTGAGATCCAGCTTTGAAGCTCCACCAGGGAGTCATCCTACAGCAAAGGATTTCTCCGCAAGCAGTCCATGTCCAAACCCCATGCCCATTGCATAATGGAACATACAGCCCAGAATGTCAGAATCCATTCCAAGAATTGTGCCAGATAGAACAAATTAAGAGAGTCGTTTTTACAAGTTTTATAGAAGTTGATGGCATTTATATAAAGGCTTTGGACTTTGCTGGAAAATGAGCACGAAAGAGCCTACTTTACCTCCTCCACTGAGGCTGCGTTTCTGGTTCCAAGCAGCAGGACTGCAGCAGTCAAGATAAAAAAGGAGGTCGTGCACAATTAATTAATAATTTCTACCAAGCTTTCAGAAATGCCCATTATATTTTTCTCAGTATCTGCAAGAGCTCAACTGTTTATCTCCTCTTGTCAAGTACTGTCCATACACTAGCATGTTAGGTTTTATCAAGAGCATAAATTTTCCTTTTTTTTAATAATTGATTATATAAATTAGATTTGATTTTTATTAAGCCAAACACATTCCACAAAATTAGTCTGATACCAAATTCAGACTGGCTGCATATTTTGATGGAGTTCATGTATTAAAAAAATGAACAAAACAATTCTATATCTGGATGCATTCCGCTAACACTGAATTCAGCATGTATTCTATCACTGATATAGATGGGGAAAATTAAACCAAAACCAAGAGGTTGGCAAATGCTGCTCTCCATCCTCAGTCTTGAGCAGACATCTCATTTTTAATCGATATAAACAGATGTCAGATCTAGCAGAAACGCATTCCTTGGTGTTAGCCAGCTCTGTAAAAGCAGAATATTTGACCACTACTACAGTATTTTTCTATTGGAGTACTAACAGAAATATCAGCATAGCTCCTATTATGTATTTAAATGATTTGCCTATTTGCTATCAGTATGTGAAAGCCCCTACTTGCAAGAAACATGCTTCATGCACTGGAGTATCCCAAGGAAGACAGTTACTGCACAGACTGTGTTTACGGTGTAACATCCTCCCGAGCATTAGACAAAACAGATGAGAGCAGCTTCCATTGCTGCTGGAGTCTGCAAAGAGCTCTCCTTCAAAACCAACCGCACCAAAGGCTGACCTTTCTTACAGCAACTTAGTTGCACTCCAGCTGGCGATGTAGCAACGCTCTGTTTTCAGATGGAACCTCATAAAATTTTGCTGAACTTGCATGAAGTTAAATCTTAAGCACTGGTACAGTTTGTCTTCTTGGAAAAGAGAATATTTAATCATTTGTGCTTTAAGGTGGAAAAGGCATGGAATGGATTTGCAGATATCAATGATGCCTCCTGTAGCCTTATGGACATTTATTTTTCTTTAAAATACCCAGCAGATGGCCCAGGATTTTCCAGGAATAATCACAGAAGTCAAACTTGTAGTTCAAACCATCTTCTTTGAATATTAACAACAGAACTGCTGTTATTTGAAAACCAAAAAAACCACAGCTCCGTTGAAGTACTCCAATGTAAAATAACACAAGCAAATTAAAATGCACTGACACCTCCTCAGAATTCAAATCATTCGAAGAAAGAGTGGAAAAATCCAGAAGTCATGCTGAAGAACAGGAAGGTGATTAGGGTTGTAAGAAGGCAGTTCAAGGACAGTTGTTCAAACACCTTCGAAGTATGGATATGAACAAAATGGGAAACAAAACCCCTGTTTTAGAACACAGCATAATCCACTTGCAAGCAAACTGTATGAGCAACAGCCATACACAAAACCCAGAAGCCAAAAACAAAAAGAACCAGCCAGCATTTATGACTCCCGTAATGCCAAAGAAACACCTAACAACAAAAACTGATCAGCAATCGCTCACATTAAGCAACACAAAGATCATTTCCAAAGTCAAGTTAAAAATGGCTCTTCATGTTTTGGATGACCCAACTGCAATTGGCTTAAAGAAACGGCTATACAGAGCTGCTCAGTTCACCAGGAACAGCTTGGGTGTAAGTCTGTGCGCTTACACACCCAGCTCTGTGATTCATCTCAGATCCACCACACAATAGAAGGCTTTTGGTTTGTTTTCTTATTCATACCTCCAGTGCTTATCATAGCACAGTGTACACTTATAAGCTCAGCTAGAGAGGAGCTATTCTTTATTGTCCTAGATTTCAGGTGAGGGGTGGAACACTCTGTCATCATGACTAAACATCACCTTACTGCTGCAGTCTGCATTATAAACTGCCTGCAGAGGTAGGCACAAACATCTTTCCACCCAAAGTATGGAAGCTTCTCATACTGCAGCTCCTTCTTCCTCTCCTCTTAAAGCCATTATGTCCCTTGAAGAATTTCTAGACTAGTTGTGCCCATCGCATGTAAAGGATAGGCTGGATAACACAATCTTCCTGTACACAGGCAAATAAATACCTGAAACCAGAAGTGATAAGAATCAAACAACTTTTCTGAGGGCACAGCTGAAGCCACAAGTCAGTTCAATGCTTAAAGAAGGTCATGAGGTGTGGTGCCCATTTGAAATACAATGGCAATGCTTGGAATGCAAAGGCAAGGCAGACTACCTGGGCCTTCCCATTGCAGATCTACAACTTTTATGGTAGGTTAGGCTCCAATATTCTTGAATGAAAACATGCTTTTCAAAATCAAAGCGATGATTCCCCTTCAAAGCTTTGAGAATCTTTTCGCCTAAAAAAATTATACATAATTTTCTAGAAAGTTCTGTACTGCTGTACAATGTTATGAGCTATTTCAAAAGCCTATCTGAGGTATCCCTTACTGTTCATTTCTATGGCAGTTCTAAAAGTTTCCATGGGACCTTATTAAATACTTGCAGAATCCCACCATTCTTGTTCCTATCAAATTTCATAGCGTCTTTCCACAGGGCTTTGCACAGTCTGTTAAAGCAAAAGCTTGGAGTCAGTATAATCTAATTTGGACATTCTGATGAATGAATTTAAAGGGAAAAATTGAGTCATCATTAGTTTGTAACACATTGCCAGACTTAACAGTAAATACCGATCACCACAGTTTTGGAAATATCTATCACAAAGCTTATGCTCCGAGTCTTTTACTAACTGGTCTACTATCAAAAACAAGCAATGTCAACAATCCCATGCTGATGCAGACAGCTAAATATTGGCAAGGAATCCCACTCCCTTCTTCTTGAAAAGACTATTTTTAAAGTCTAAGTAATTTAGTTTCTTCCCCTAAATATTCTTCTCTATACGTACAAGCAAACAGAAAATAGTTTACTGGTATCTAATTAGAAAGGAGAAGCTTCAGTCTGAAACAAATGCATTTTATAACTATCCAGGATGAACAAATAAATTGGAGCACAGAGCTAATAACTTATGCCAGCATTGCTCCATGCATCAAGGATCTTATTTGCACATGGGAGGGCATTACAAAAATTAGCCTAATGTACCAGAAAGAATGAGTTTGATCTTCCATTACAGCATTATTCTATTACCATTGCTTTGCATTTCAGGCAACTTCATGGCAAATATCCTCTCTGAGACTGAGGTAGGTGTGCCTGCTGCGTGGGATTCACCTCACACGTCAGGCTGTGGGCCTTTTGCAAAAAGAAAGCCATAATTCATCTGTGCTTGCCCCCTTTCATGCAAATAGCTCTGTATTTGATGAGAACTTGGAACACTTTATTCAGCCTCTCTGATAAAGTCATCTACAGTCATTTAATCGGCTCCATCCCTCCTTCAAGTGATGTTGTGGGTTTCTCTTCCCCAGCATAGAAGCATCAGAAGGGACTGATCCAAAGAATCTCAAACGGCAGGCGGGGAGACAAATATGTTACTAAACTAAGACGCTCAGGGCAGATGATACCCCCCATTCTCCAGCTACAAATAAGACTTTCTGCTGAAGGCTACTAGAATATGGAACAACAGTGGCTTCCACCACACACAAATGCCTATGCTTTGCAATTTCATTTTTCCACATGGATTTGCATGTGAAATTTAAAATTTCAGTAGTAATATATATATATATATAAAGTACAGAAATATTCTGTTTGGTAAAACATAGCACTGTACTTGCCATGTATAATACCAACTTTCTTATTAATACAGCAATATAAACTATTGTTTTAACTTCATTTATTAACTTAAATGCCTTTCCTACCCAGTGCTAGATATGAACTGTAGACTAAAGTTCTCAAGCTGTTTGCCCACTTATCTCTTTCAATATTTTACAGACTGAGAATGAGTCAAGCTCAGCTGTTCCATCATTGACTGCAACTTAATGGCAGTGCTTCCAATCAGTTTACCTACATTGCAGTTCTCACAGGTTGAGGAGGGGAGCCTGGAACATGGAACAGCCCTTTTGAGTCATCAGGGAAGTGCGAGAGAATGAGCTCATAGAATGGCAATAATTGCATTTAACAACCAAGACACAGACATAGGAGCATAAGGTCATAGCATTTGAAGCTCTAGTCACACACCAAGGCAGATGTGATCATTAAGGCATCTTTTGTGATTCACTATCAGTTCTAGAAAACAATTGTGTTTCCTGAACAGAACGGCATCGTTATTCATTGATTTTTACTTTAAATTACCTTGCTGCTATTTGCATACGAGTGAGTCTTGCCCCCCTAAGGAAAGAAGAAAAATGCATGCAGTACTGCTACCTGTCAGTACAAGTTCCAGCTTTCACTGCTGGGTACAGTGCCTGAAAAAAGCCATCTCTAATGTCTTCTGCTAGAAGAAACAATAATTTCTGTATAGAAGAGAAAATGGGAAGCTTCATAATAAACATGGAAAGCCCTGAAGAGCACAGAGCGGCTGCAGCCTCTAAACTGTTCCAGCAAATCTCTCTGTTCTTAGAGCATGGAAGGAAGAGCCAGAGAGGAGACAAATGATGGTAAATGGGTGGAGCAGAACATTCTAAAGGAAGAAAAAAGGTAGCATGACTTTGGAAGTGAAATTCCAGGAAAACATCAGAAAGATGAAAACTGAAAACAGAAGTGGAATGCAACCCTTCAATGCTGTGAATCATTCTTTGGCTGGAAACCAGGAAATAATTGCTGGAACAGGCAAACAGCAAAAAAGCCATTACGGAGACCCTCAGCAGGAAACAAGCAAGATGACTAGGGAGAAACTGCTGGATGGCTCCAGTCAACTTCCATTGATGGGGCAAGTTAACAGAAAACACAGCACAAGCAGGAATGAAGGACAGCAGTCTGATCTGGTGTGCACCCACAGTCACAAAGGGATCCTGTGAGAATGAACCTGCCAAAATCACACAGTGAAATTAAAGCATCTGAAACAGGAATGAAACCTTCTGTTCCTCCACGTTCCCATGAAGCGGATGGCTGTACCTAGCTTTAAAAGGAATACTTCATTTTCTACTAAAAACCAGCTTTTTCCACACTGCATTGGCTCTCCTTTGATAAAATGCTGACTCATTTGGGGTTTTTTGTTAATGAATTCCCTACGAAACTCCCAAGGGCTGCAAAGTATTATTGCCATTCTGGATCAGTGCTGCAGCTGGAGCACCTTGGAATTCCAAGGGAGAAAAGCTGAAGCATAACTATGCAGGCCATGGGGGATAACCAGGTACTATAGCAGAATTTGCAATTTCAAACTGCAAAGGTCTAAAACAAAAACTCACAGCTGAACATTACAGGGCTTTCATTGTTTGTAAAGGTATAAAAAATACCAGTTTGGTGAGGTCAGGCATCACATCTCTCATACAAGAACACCTGTGACCAGAAGTGACTGCAATGCAATTGTCAGTGTGGAAGCCAGCCCCTCTGTCCAGCCCAGAGCCCGCTCAGAACTCCGAGGAGCCCAAATGGCCGAAGGTGTATCTGACATATGTGCAATTAGCAGAGATATATACAGTCCTCACTCTTGAGGAATCTGACTTCTAGATGGTCATTAAATATTGCAATATTCAGCCTTTGTAACATCCATGGAAACACACTCAACCGAAGCAGACTTTAGCCCTCAGCCATTAACTTAATTAGTTTTTATCCTGTTTTTTGAGGCCAACTCAGAACACTACAGGCATGTACATTTTTCCCATTTCTTAAGGGTGACACAGATCTCAGAAAATGAAGCAGCTCAGGAAAAAAAAAAAAAAAAGAATAACCCACGTATCTCTTGGTAGAAATATGAGAGGGCTGCTCTGAAAGTAGTGCCTCCAATTTTATTAGGATGGCACATGATGTCAGAAGTGGATGTTGGTGATACAAACACCTCCTGCCCCAGCATTAGGAACAGCCTCAGCAACTCCCACTCAAGAAAAATGAACAGAATTAGAATCAAGCACAGAAAATCGTTAGTAAGATGAATGGGAAAGACAGAGCTCATCTTCCACAAGAAAACTAAATGAACTTAGGTTCAGCCCAGCTAACTGAAAAGGTTTATGATTGATCATCTGAAGTACATTAAAGAGCTAAGCACTGTGCATGTCTATTTAAGCTAAGTGACAGCACTGACTTAACAACAAACTGTCCATGTGTATTAGCCATTCTTTAATAAATTCAAGCCAGAAAATAGCAGGAAGTTTCGATGAAGGTTTTAAACCACATTTCCATCTGCCAGCAATAGTGTGGCAGTACCACAGCCAAAAGCTCATTATGTTCAGTGTGGAGTTCACTGAATTTTGACATTTTTGTGAGGTCTGTCTGTCTTCAAACTAAATACTGTGGAAGACAATGCAATTTTTCAACATGCTTTGACTTTCATAGAATTTCACACTGTAATGGAATATGACACTTTTGAAACGTCTCCATCCACAACTACCTCAACTGCAATGCACACAGTTTGACACTATTAGCTAAAAAAAAAAGTGATATGCTTTCCATCAACTATGGATAGAACCCTTTCAAATTTAATGTGAGGAAAAACTTTAAAACTCTCAGAAGTGTCTGCACTGTAAAAAGAAAAGCAAGCCCAGAGGCAAAGAGCTCCTGGAAAAAAGCAACGATTCAGAAATTACAGTTCCTAAATCTTTCTCTTGTGATGTGACAAACCTTCACGGTGCTGAAGCAGTGATTGATACCTCACGTCAAGTTGCATATTAATGGCTGGAAAGACCAACAAATCGCTTATCTGTTGGATCAGAAAATTCCAGACGACAGCTTGCATTTTGCCTATTAGAAGTGGAAAACATGATTAAATTAACCAAACTCAACAGACAAAACTTGCTTTTTAAAACTTGATGTTCCCTGGCCTCCCTGCTCATCATGCATCTCAGCTACGCAAAGGTGGGGCAGATTTTGAAAACCCATTGGTCTCAGCCTATGAGAGATTTTTCACGCTGCCGTGTCAGTGTTTCAGCATTCATTTGAGCTGCAAAAGTCACTCAGGTAGTTAGGAAGCACAGCACACGGGACATTACGCACCTCATAAAATCTTCTAGTCAGGGCATTCCGTACAAAAGATGTTGCGTCACCGACTTCCTGATGCACAGGACTTGTTAAGAATGTAAAAGCACACCCAGGGGACTGCTGCTGGGAGGAGAGGCCTCTGCTCCACACAGATGGCTGCCGCCTCTCCAAGAGGCAGCTCCTTCCCCAGCACAGCATCCATCTGGACACACACGTGCATGGCGTTCTGTGGAGTGTCACAAACAGAAACTGAGGTGTGCAACAGAGCCTGAGGTGTGCAACAGAGCCCCCTCAATTCTTAACAGCTGAAAAAATTACTTAAAGTAATTTTAAATCAGAAAACATTACTTCCACTTCTTAGAAAAGCATCAGTCTCTGAGGATCAGCTTTCAGATACTGGTAGTGGCAGTAGTAAGGCATTCTTCCATTTTATTCTGCCTTTTACAGAGCAACAATTACTATGTTATCTCTGGAGAGGGCACAAGTCTCCCTACAATTTATGTTTTAATTCTGATTCTTATCACTCTTCTCTTACAAAGTCATAACCTCACTAAGGGAATGGGAAATACGCTACAGGTCTGAAGGGAGCCAGTCTGGGACAGGCTTGTGTACATCAATTATTCCTAGAATTTGTGTATAAGACATGCAAAAGTTTGTAACACCTACATTTTTAATTACTATTATTACAGATTACTGGAATGGCTCTCATATTAAACTGGTGAGCTTCTGACAAGCTTCAAATTACCCTCGTGTGTTGGGAGGGAGCACGACCAGCAGCAGACAGCCCACACAACAGTGGCAATGGCAGCTGCTTTGCAAACCTTCTGTGGGCTCTCCTGGGGAAAGGGACCCAGGTATGTGCCAGTTTGCTCTGTTTCTTTTTGAGCATTTTAATGTTACTGCTCAACAGACTTTTCTGAGAGCCTTTTTAATACTTGAGCTGACTTATTGGGATAATTAACACATCAAGAATTCTGTTTTCTGATAAAATAATTTTAATGTGAAGGTGTCTGCATTTATCTGACCAAGTGTGTTTCCATGCCTTTTTTTCTGCACTACTCTCCTGTCACTTATAGAAATTTAATACTTAAAAAATATTCTTAAATACTTCAGCTGAAGGGTCAGGCTCAATCCCATCTCATTAGATGGGAAGTCTTTCCAAAGCACTGCTGGAAGCAGTGAAGTTCCCAACAGGAACATCAGGTTTAAGCAGCAGCCATCCATTCTGACTCCTGATGCTTTCCTTCACAAATACTAAGACAAGTTACTTCATGCTCTTCCTCAGCATCAACAAACCCTGAATATTCAATAATTTTCTACTATCTAGGACAAGTTAAAGAAAACCTCCTTGGAATTCTCTAGCTTTCAGGATGGAGCCCAGTTGAATGCTTCAGCTCCAGTGTCAACAAGCTGCACTCACAACCATCCTTCTTTAGCCCAAGTATGCATTATGATCAGAGATATCTCAAAGACCATATCCATAATGTACACATAATCCTCAGTTACTTACATATAATAATAAAAATATGATTCTTAATTAGCTTAAATTCTAAGATCCACTGACATCTTGCAAGCGTTAACTAGTTATTCTTGCACTAGACTGCTTGGAGCAGCTAAGAGATATGATACATTAGCTTTGTCTCAGCAACATACGAGAACTTTCTGTTATACATAAATGGAATCATCTGGGACTACATCATCCTAAATCCCAAAATCAGTGTGGAATTAACACCGTCATCTAGAAGCAACTCTGCATTTTGCTGTATCAACACGTGTCATAGCTAGAATTAATAGCTCTTCTCTCTTCATGAGACACGTCCTACCAAATCCTACCCTTAGATGAAACTGACTTATTTCAAAGGTATTGGTTATGCAATATTACTTCATAAATTAGACTTGCAGCTTTTCTGTAACATCCCAAGTTGATTTAAACATTAATGCATCAAAGTGTCACTAGAGTCAGAAAACTGATGATAAGCTACTTTAGCTAAAGATTACTCTCATTTACTATATTGACACAGAATTTTGAGTTCCCATTCAAGTGATCAAATGTCACAAGACTATCTATATCTGATGCTCTCTGTACATATCCACTAATTTAGCACCATAATATTAGTTTATATTTTCAGTTGCATCACTTAAACTCACGCTGCACTAAACAATGAAGGATCCATTAGATCTAGCACAGAACTCTGTAACATGATTTAGACCTACTCTTTTGTAAAATACTTTTACTTTATAAGCCAAAATAACTAAATTCATGTAGCTTATGATAGGTTTTGCTATTATTCCTATATTAACGTAATATCAAACACCTTAAAATGCAGCAGGATGCAGAGAAACAAGGCTTGTGCTACTTCACTTCAGTAGAACTAAGACCTTTATAACTAAGAGTCAGATCAACCCCAAACATCAATTTCAGTTTAAATATGTAAGACGGGGTAAAGCTCAGTAGGGCAAAATGGTATGAAGTAAATTTAGCACTGAAATACATTTTCCATAGAATAGAGTGACATTTCCTTGAAGGTTTGCAAAAGGCAATTTATGTCCCATTAGGAATCAAATGTAGTATTTTTAGCAGAATGCGTATACCGTAACATTTATTGAGCCCATTCATCTGAGATAAAATACATAGGATATGGAATGTGAAAGCCATTAGAATATTTTGTCCCTATTTATTTACCTGGCCAAGATACACTATTGGATTTCACAACTCATTTATGATAGTGTCATGGGAATGTGGCAATTGCGTAACTAATAGCCCAAGTGAAAATGCAAAGCTCTAACCATTGAAAAAAAAAAAACGTACAATTCCTTTTTAAAGTAGTCCTTAATCTGCTCTTTCCCCACCACACATTAACCACTTATTGATCTTTGATATGGACATGTGAGCTTTAAAATGAATAGCTGTACACTTAAAGAAAAACTCCGTTCTGTAACAATTTAATGCAGTTGGCCTTTCTTGTGTCAGTGTTATACTTTGCAGAGTAAGTGTTTGTGATGTTAGATGCCAAGTATTATAATCACAGCAAGTGAAAAGGGAACGAGAGACACCACGGATCACAATCACAGCTTTAGCTTGTGGAATGAGCAGTGACCCTGAATTGAAAACACTAGGATACATCTAAAACAAATTACATCTTTGCTGGAACCAGTAACAAAAATAAACGTACTGTTAATGAAATTATTTTTCAACTTACAACAACTATACCATATCCAGATTGTGCATACCACACACAAACATAGTGCAGTATACAAACATCTCATAGCCAAATCACTTCAAGCTAGGAGTGCTGGAACCCACACACACACAAGTGATTAAACTGACAAGCATGAAATCCATTTGGGTGCACGAGTACCCTGCCTCACACAGACAAATGGGCAGCCATGCTCACAAATACAAGACTGATAGTTGTGTGCAAACCAGGTTGAGCTGTTTGGCAGAAATCAGTGCTGCGGGAAGCATCACTGGAGATACAACATGGCAGGTTGTAATAGAAGATTCAGTGCAGTGATATCAGAAACATCCACATAACAGACCCACCTCAGTGTTCTGTGAATGCAGAGGAGGAAATGACTTCTGGTTGATATTTTGGCTGCACTGAGAAACAGAATGTTGCCTTTTCTATTTAATTGCACCAGTTATGCTAGAACACTCATAATTAGATAAACTGCTGTGTCATACAAGATGCACTGCTGACTCACAACCATTTCAGCTTGGTTGTGAGAAAGAAAGTTCTGGTTAAGTAGTTGCAGATGAATTAAGATTTTCTACCCCAGTAGTGCTCACACAAAAATAATAACATTTAACCATATAACCACCTTCTTGGTTGCCTGAAAGCTCAACGAGAGGCTTAGCTTCTAGCAGAAAAATGTGGAAATGTATCCTGCATGTTCTCCAATACCAGTCTTCTAAAGAAGAAATGGTAAGAGAAATGTCATCACTTAATAAAGAAAGGTGTAATGTAATTAGGAAACAACCAACAGCTATCATGTGTTTGGTCTCAGATTTTTACCAACATTTGGAAAGCTGGGCCAAACAACAGATGGCTGACCATTAGGTCCAGTACTTCTCCAAGAGACCTCATTTGCCATCAGGCTGTACCCCAACCACTGCAGGTTCTACATCTTACTTGGTATTTCCAGCACAGAATAACAGGACATATGTTTTCCAGTTACGCTAGGAACAATGTGTGGAGAGACAAGATTCTCAGACAATGCAGTGCCAAATACTTTTCTGCTACAACGATGTGGCCCCACTGATTTCAAGATGTGGCTTTAGGGATGAAAGAAAGAAAGAATGGCAATACAACTACATCACAAACCAGCTTTTAAATGAAGAGACAGAATACAGTGGAGTAGAAACAACATTATGAGTAACATAATTATGTTTTAAAGCAGAACTGTAAATCTAAATACTTATTAATGGAACTCCCACATGTATTAATTTCACTAAAGAGGTAAGCTACTAAACTGCCTTCAAAGCACTGTTAGTATGAGCATCAATCAGATATTAGCAGCATGCAGTATCCTCCTGCATTTTTGGAGAACTCAGATATTTAGTAACGGATGTGACAAGATGAGCCAGAATGTTCTTTCAGCACATTTTAGATGAAAACTGGGATATTCTTTACATAGAAATGTAACACACTGGAGAACTAATCTTTTCATTACAGAAAATGCCAGTACTGAACTACACAACAGGAACATTAAAATCCAATTGTTTGATTAAATGTGACTTTAAGTGTAGACTAACACTGAGCAAGGATAGATGCTCAGCAAATATTACAAGTGCTTTTCACCTTACTTGTCACAGCTGTAAGGGATTTAAAACTCTGCCAGACAATCTCCACCTGTGGAAACCCAAACACTAGAGAGAAGAGGCAGCTGGGCAGCCATGCTATTTCTTTCATGGAAAGCTTTAATCAAAGAAAAAAAAATGATATTTTATTAAGAACAGGAGAGATGGTCTGTAAAAAACATGTTTTTGATTATCAGTTTTGAGAACGTTTGTATGTTTCTGTATTTTAAGAAAATAAATAGATGTTCTAACTGAAGTTCTTACTGCCCCAGCCCCAAAATACTACTTGATTGAAAAACCATCTTCTATCCAGCAAAAACAAAAGTTTGATGAAAAATGTCCTACTTGTAACTACTAGTTTTAATGTTCAGCGTAAGTCTGGAAGCCATTGACACTGACAAATTTGCTAGCAGCAGCAGAGCAATGCTGCAAGCTTCCTGCAATCCCCACCTCCCTTCAGGGACCCAGAAATAGCTGCTGAAGTCCCACAGTGGCTTTTGCTGACTCAAGAGAAATTAGATTAGGTCAGGAAAAAATGCACTGATTAGTCATTTCTCAGATAGGCTTTGCTCCTATGATTGCAGGTGAGGACTGCAATCTCAGGGAGGCCTTGGGCTCATAAGAAATTCAGCCACACTGCAGAGGTAATACCAACTGCTCTCATTAACTGACTCTTAATCCACAAGTATAAAGCAATTTGTATTCTGCTTGTAGGGATTAATCTAGTCCAAAGCAAGAGTTTCTAATAAGCCTGGTACATAAGAAAATCCCAGATACTGAAAGGAAAGCCTGCAGACAACAACCTGGTTTAACATATCTACTCCTAGTTTTTGCAGTCTTACCGTGGAGTTAGAGTCAATACAAAGCTGTAGGTGTCAACAAAGGAGGTTGGTGTAATGGACATGGAGAACTTAGTTATTGAATCAATGGTCTGGACCTAGAACATGTAACCTTATTCTTCTGTAAAGGGCATGAAGCTTTTTACCAACAAATTAACTTACTGTGCAGTTAAGCCTCTTCACAGTGTTTGCATGCTGCACATGTAACTGCTACAGACCAGTCTTGGGTCACAAATAATTCACATTAACTGCATTAATTTTCCCTGAAATGGATTATACCAATCTTCTCCTCAATGCATGATGAAACAGAGCTTGCTTTCCCACCTCTCTTAAGTTAGCTTTCTGATTCAAAATGCTTTAAGAAGACACTGAACGTTACTGCTATTAGCAGGTCTCAGATTCATAATGTCTTAACTCTTATATTTTAAAAGATTCTTACAGACATCTTGACATTCTATCACAGATTGCCACAGGCCTTAGAAATACAGAAGGCAAAATGCCCTAAGCTTAACAAATTTTAAAAACATGCCTTTTCTGTATCCCCTTGAATTGCACTACGGCTGAGCTACAAATTGTTTAGAACTGACATCTTTCTTTTTTTGCTTAGGGAAAATTATGGACATAGGGCTGGGAGGGTTCTCCTGAGTCATCAGATGCAGTCTGTAGGCACCCTGTTACATAATCCTTTTCATACAAGTATTGAGCTCCACCTTAAAAGCAGCTGCTCTTATTTTCATACCCCCTACCCACCCCATTTATCGGTTGTTACAGAGTCTCATATACTTTAAGAACCTTCTAATTTCCAGCTAGAATACATTCACAACCAGTTCAGAACTGTATTTTCATAAGCAAAGACCACCCTTTAGGTCAAGAAGTTCTTCTCCACTTCTTGCATTTATTCTCTCATGTATCCATATGATGTTTTTCTCCTCCTATGCTGCAGAAGCCAATTTTTTTCCTAGTTCCTTATACTAAAATAGGTTCTCCACTCCCCTCATGAACTTCAGGGACACAGCAAACATTAACTGCCCATAAGTACAAGAATGGCCAGGTCCACAGCACCACAGAAGCAGAGGCACATCATGTATTAGGAACACCTGACGTGTACTGGAGAGCCATGACTGGTTTGGAACGCAACCTGGAGCTGCCCACATCACTTTTCCTTAACACCAACCATCAGTTATTCACATACAACTTCACTTAAGAAAAGGATAAAGCAAAATTCCTGCAGATGTACCCAGTTTCAGAGCCCCCCACCGCCCGGAACAGGGGCACAAAGCTTAGGTTGTAAATTTCTTTGGTGCTTCTGAAAATTAAATCCCTGAAGTATTTGACCTAAGAATAGAAAACAGAAAAGATCTCATAAAGCTCTTAAATGTTCCAGCAAAAGCCACTGAAATCAGTTTGAATTTTCTAGAAGCTTTCCAAAGGCTTTTAGCCAGGTCCAAAGTGGGGTAGGTCTTACAACTTTAGTTACAGCCTACGTACACAATGTATCACACATTGTTACAATTGTATCATCCATAGTCTAACCTGGATACAATAAACATTTCTGAGTAAAGAAATGGGAGAACCTTGATGTAGAAGAAAAAAATACATATGATCACATTTGGTGAATCAATTTGATTTTGAAGCAAAACAAAAACCATAGAAGGAACACAATCTTGAGAACTAGATGAAGTTCCTTAATGATGAGATTAGCTAGAGCCTAGAAATGGGGTAACAGTGAACAGCTGAAAGTAACACAAAGCTCCGTGTGAACAAACTGACACTAATCAAAGAGAGGGAATTTTAATGCTATAGCTTTTTTTCTCCCTTATTTATCAATGTGTTGGTTTCTGTTTTGTGAATTTGACGTGTGCTGGTTTGTTTTTGTTGCTGTTTCCATTCAACTCCATTAATTTCCGTATAAATTCTTCCGTGAATTTTTGTGTGTAAAGGAATTTGAGGATGATGGATCTGAGAGGCATCATACCCCTGCCTCATACAGTCAACACAGCTGATACCGTGCAGCAGGGAGAAGAGCCTCAGCATTGCTCCACCATTCCTCATCTAAGTCCATTGCTGGGAAGTATCAGAGAAAGACAGTAAGATCAACAGAGCCTGTGCATCTGCCATCCTGAAAGGTGAATCTGATCAAGGGCATTTATGAATGATACAGTATTCAGAGTGCATTCAGGGCTCTCTTCTTACATCATCTATCATAGGCACACACAAAGAAAGGCACATGAACTACAAAATTAATCCTTTACATCCAGCTTTGTCAAGTGCAACATGTCGCTGCTGTGGTTCAGCTTAACTTTATAAAATACACACTGAAGACACCACAGTAGGACAAGAGCAATACATTTCATCTAGAATGGGACTTCAGCTGTAAACCTACCTAAGTGAAGAGTAAGGTTGGGACGTCTTACTGGCATACACCCACTTTCCACCCATCCCCATATCTGAAGCAGTAGACTATGTTTTAACAAATAGATTAAAAGAGTAATTTCTACTTAAAAGAGAGCTGAGCATATAACAAAGGTCTTTAAGACCTCCATGTCATACACAGCTTTCAAAGGGACAGATGCTAGCACAGCTGCTATTTGGTGTAGAACTTCCCTAACTGAACTTGTATCTGTTGCTGCTCCGTTTTGCTGTAGTAGCTATTACTGATGTCTGTAGTCTCTGTCCTCTGATAAGTTTATTTTTGCTAACTCCTCTGACACAACAGTGCTACTGAAGGAAATGTTCTCTGCTCAGACGTGACATTTCCTCCATGCCTACCTTCAGTCATGAATACTATTGAGAGAAATGAATATTCTTTAATCTAGACTTCCTGAAAGGAGATTGATCAGTTTATCTAATATATCTGTGATTCTGTGTCTGAAATTTATCTTCTTCACTATGTCTTGTGGAAACGATTTCTAAATGTCAAGTTGAAGTGCTGCTTTGAAGGGTTGCCACCTACTAATAGAACTAACAGCCAGTTCATGAACTGAGACACTTCTCCCTTATGGGAGACACCTGGTCCTGCGACAGAAGAGGCAACATTTGCCTCAACAGTAACTTAAGTATCCAAGAAAGGCAACACTTAACAAGCATAAGGACTGATACATGTTAACATCTCTCAAGAGCAGACAGCTGATACAAATAACCTTTGGGCTCAGCAAACCACCACTTCAGATGACAGAGAAGCAGCTTGTATATCCACTAGTATTAGCCCTTTGAAACTGCCGGAAAAGCGGTTGGTTCTATAACATGGGTTACAATTCACTTAGACTTGAAACTCAAGGCTCCAAAACTTATCCAAGACTGCTTTTTCAGCCTTTCAAATGATTGCACAGGCAAAGTCAACATGGAAGTAATGAGTTAGCGTGGTCTGCTACATCAGGAAGGGGCAAGGGCAGCTCTGCTGCTGTCACCACCCTGTGATAGCAGAGCCATTGAAGCAATCACATGAATAAGTAAAGCACATTCCCCTGTACAACCTGTCTGTCACCCACACCAAGTGCATCACAGCAGCCACGACCAACCCCAGTGCACCACTGGTAGTGGTGAGGTGTTTGGGTGGGTCAGCACAGAATCTGCAGGGAGGGTGATACCTGCGGAAAGGAAGGGAGGTGTTGTGGGGCAGCCAACACACACATAAAAACACAACAACCCTGTTCTAGCCACTGCTGCTGGGCACATTGCACAGCTGTGACCCAATCAGAAGTAGGGCAGCACTTCAACCATATATATGTACAGCTGAATCAGTCCTGGCTCTCAACATTTGAACCCTGTTGGACACTGGACTCTTTCAGCACTGCCACTCCCATAAACCTTCTTCTCCATCAGGCATCCAAGCAATCTAAGCAATCCAGTGAGACACGGAGAACTAGCAATTTCTGCTGCTAGGAACAGCACAGGGAGATCTTAACACCAGGACTCTCCTCCCTCTGTTTCATCCATCTCTTTCTGTGACAACAGCTCAGACATGCAGGAGGATGGCACACACTGTAGGACAGATCTCAGTTCAAGTGCTGACTGTGCTTTCAGGAAACACAGAAACTGTCCTTTGGAGGGGGCCTACCACATGTTAAAACCTTCAAGAAACAAATTCCCAAATTACAGCTGCTGCTGCTAACCAAACAGCAGCAAGAGCGTGGAGGCAAAAAGACTGCCCAAGCACATTGCCAGTTCTACCATTTCCTACACTCCAGACGTTGGTAAGTACATACCAGGATCATCAAGCAATCACATCTTTGGGTTACATTGCCCTGGGACAAGGCTTTTATTGCTAACACTCTAGAAAGGTTGAAGAGACAGACTTTGAAATTGCCTGAAATCCAAATGCAAAGGTACATGAACAAACATGAAGATGCAGAAAACAGATTCTAGCCACTTAGAAATTATAATGCCTGGCTGTAGGTATGATTTACTAGCTGAAAGTCACGTGAGTGGCATACAGTATCATCACAACCACAGGCAGTTCCTGCCTGTCTCACAGGCTCACTTGCTTCCTGCCTTTCTCCAACAATGGTGTGCAATGCCACAAAGAATGCATACCACGATGCAGATAGCAAGAGTTCCAGCCCAGGACACATTCTGCTACCACCCTATTTAATTACTATTTGGAGTTCAAGGCTGCACAGATTACCTCCACCCACACAAGGTAATTTGAACACTTATTTCGTATAACTCTGTGCTGACATGATGTTAACAGATGCAGTTTCAAGGAGGAAAAATCCTTAGAACTGAAGTTAGAGATCAAGCAGAAAAACTAACTACAGTCAGACCCAGGTTAGGCGTATCTTCTCCAGGTTAAACAAACCTCCGTCCCTCAGCTGCTGCTTCTGTATGTGATTCCCAGCTCCTTGGTCATCTTAACTGCCTAGCTGCTGCCATCACACCCCTTAGCATGCAGATACATTGTACTGCTGGAAAAACGGAAGAGTTGAAAGTTATCTCTATGTAGCACAGTGACATTGGGTATAAGAGTCAAAGAACCTTTTGAGTCTGAAGGGACCCTTTAAAGGCCATCTGGGCCAACTTGCCTGCAGTGAACAGGGACATCAACAGCACAACCACATCACCCAGAGGCTGGTCCAGCCTGACCCTGAATGTCTCCAGGGATGGGACTTCCACCACCTCTCTAGGCAACCTGTGGCAGTGCCTCACTGCACTTACTGCAAAAAAATTTCTTCAACCTAAGTCTTTCCTTTTTTAGTTATGAACCATTTCACCTTGTCCTGCCACAGCAGACCACGCTAAAGAGTCAGTCCCCTTCTTTCTTATAACCTCTCTTTGGGTACCAAAATGCCACTCACTCTCAGGTTCCCCAGGGCATTTTCTTATCCAGGTTGAACAGCCCCAGTTCTCAGCTTCTTCTTACAGGGGAGGTGTTCCATCCCTAGGAGCACTGTTGTGGCCCTGCCCTGGACACACTCTAACAGCTCCATGTCTCTCATGTACCAAGGACTCCATACCTGGTCTCAGTACTCCAGGTGAGATCTCACAGAGCAGAGAGGCAGGATCACCTCCCTCACCCTGCTAACTGCACCTCATTTGATGCAGCCCAGGATACAGTTGGGTTTCTGGGCTGCAATGGCACACTGCTGGCTTGTGCTCAGCTTTCCACCAATGCAACCAAGACCTCTTCTGTAGGACTGCATTCCATCCTTACATTTCCCAGCTCGCAGATAGCAAGGGTTGCAAGGTGCAAGACCCCACATTCGGATTTGCTGAACCTCATGAGGTTCACCTGTGCCCACTGCTCATCCTGCCTAGGTCCCAATCTCTAAAAAAAGTCAACTTAAAATCTGCACTTCAATCAATGAATCCAAGCACTCTCCTATGACATCTGACCCTCCTGAAGGACCAGAACTAAAATTCATTTCAGAGGATGAACAGGGTGGAGAATATACATCAAAAACTTCTGCATTAGAGAGGAGAAATGAACAACGGTGATAACAAATTGGGGAGCCCTTTTCAAAGGGATACTTAGTTGACACATTCTGAAACTGCCTCATCATTAAAAGTAGAACAGGAAATTGTACATGTTATTACCCAGAATGAGAATGGACTGTTTTGTGCAAAAGAAGAAGAAAAAAAAAAAAAGTAACTGAGAGGCTGTCCAAGGTAACACAAAGCAAAACAAGATTGCTATCTGATGATATTACTAGCAATATTCTGTACTATGTGCCGAATGAAAAATTATCTGTACAGTATACTTACAAATAATACATTATGTGGGCTCAAAAAAACAGACAAAACTCAGCTCTTCTGTACAGTAAGCTCAGATAATCTTATTTGCTTTGGTCTCTCTGTTTAATCATAGAGGGAACACAAGGTAATGTAAGTCAATGAGAATTACAACTCAAACTGACCAGGATGAAACAAAAAGACAAATTCTGCTTTCAGGAAACTCTGAAGCAGAAGTAACATGTTGCCAAGAGAATAGAGAACGAAGTAAAATTAATGCATTATTATAGAACTAACAACACACAGTAAGACTAAGTGATGAGAGGTGAGCCAGGAGTTTGGTTCCTACCAAGACATGATTTACCTCCAATTAAAGACTCCAGGCCAGAACTTCAGGGTAGGCTGCTACCCTACAGTCATTACTTCAAATCCACTGAAATGACCACTTTTCAGGCTGTGGCTTTTAACATGCTCCAACTTGTTCTGTTCCACCCAGACAGCACAGGAAATTTGGGTTTCAGTGCAAAGCTATAGACCTGATGCTCATCTCAAATCAGTTTTACCCTTCCCTGACTTTCAAGTATTACTCCTCATTTACACTGCTAAGTGAACCAGTCCTTAAAATTAAAACTAGTATTTTTCATTCCACTCTTTTAAACCACACTCTAGTCAGTCCAGCTTGGCATAAGTAAGCCCTGTTCATTATTTCTAAATCAGTACTGTAAATGGAGCTCAAACATTTAATGGTTACTCTGGTGCTACAACCAGCAAAATCAAATTCTTGACTTTTCTACAGTTGAGATGTTTCATGTTTTAAAATAAAAATGAGTACACAAACACTAGAATAACGTTTAAGAACCAGAAATCACTGCTTTGCAAATTCTTTGTCAAAAAATGCATAAGTATGCTTTTGAAGTGCACTTTTCCTGCAAATAAATGCAATGCAAATACTTAGTCCCATAAGGCTCAGTTTATAGCCCTCACCCTAAAAAGTAGACCTAAGGATTAGCATAGTTAAGCATGTACTGCAATGTAGAGTTTGTTGTATATTCATTCACAGTGGGCATAATTCTCTTCTCAGAGACATTATGAAACTCAGCAACAGCCATCGTATGTAAATGGAGAGTTCCATGAGCTTGTCTATAATAGCAAATAATTGACAAGTATGAAATATTTACATATTTTAGAAGCTCAGATAATACTATAAGCCACTATAAAATATTTTATTTCTCAAAACACCAAACATCTTAAGAAAATTAAAAGAAAGCTATTCCTTTATATTTTAGCTTCTATGCAAATTTCTTGTAAACACATGCATTTTTAAAAAGTGAAACATTAGTAACACGAGAAAGAATTTCTGAATGCCCACCAGAGAACGTTAATGCTACCTCTCTCTGGACTGCAATAGGCTTTTCTCATCTTGTCAAGATCTTGAAGTTCTTTGTTTCAAATTTTCAGGCAAAGAGTGGCTAATGCTTCACTAGTTCATAGTAACATTTTGAGCTGCATTATGATGCTCTCATATCACATATATGCACATAACACTGAAATATGATGGAAAGCACAGCAAAGATAGCAGAGTTGCAAAGTCCTAGGCTGTTGCAAGAGACAATATGCTCAAACACAGCAGCCATAGACACCTAAACAGAGGAAAAAATCTGCTTACCCATGGAAGACCTCAGGTAGACAGATTTCTCCAGCAAGATATGCTTGCCTCTACTGCAAACCCTTAAATAAGGACTGGGAAGGGTTGGATCCTGGCTACAGCCTATCTGGTCACTCAGATGCGTTGCATACACTTGAACTCCCCTGAGTTGGCCCTGTCTTCCCACCAGGTGCTCGATCACTGAAGAATGTAATCAGAAACAATACCACGGAGAACCTAACCAACTACTGGCAGAAGGTCCTGAAAGTGGGGACACCAATTTTGTCCATGACTATGTAGCTTGCTACGATCTGGAGAATAAAGCCTTCAGATTACCATGTGCAGGATACTAATATGTTTCCTTTTTGGCAAAGAATTCTGAAAATATAACATAAACTGATTAAATATAACTTTATGAACTCTAATTTAAATATTCTTTTATACATAAGAAGAGCTTTTTTTACTGTGAAGGTATACTGGTTGCTCACACAAGATGTGGAACTTCCATCCTTGGAGATTCCCAAAACACAAGAGCAGATGGTCCTGAGTAAATGTGCTCTGGTTGAACCTCCTTCAAGCTGGAGGGTTGGACTACATGATCCACTGAGGTCTTCTCCAGCATCCACTGTGATTCCCTAATGACTGTATCTATTTTTTAAACACCTTGGCGTATTATGGTTTGGTTTTGGGTTTTTTTTTTTTTTCTGTTTTAAGCACAGGAAAAAAAGGATTTGGAAGAAAGTTCTGGAAACCTTTTAATCAATGAATCAGGCTCCATACTGGCCCTTATTCAGCAAGGATGAAGCCTTTTATTTTTCTGAGTTGTTACCTGTCCTTGCATCATTTCAGAGTTATTGTAACTATGCAGAGATACTGCTTTTCATTGCGCTACCCTCATGAATCCTAAGGAAATAATACTTGTAATCAGCTCCTACATAACGTATTATGAAGATTTACTAAATCTGTTGAAAACTGTTAAGCTGTCAATTTCAAAAGCAAGTTTCTATAGGAGATTTATTTCTACATGATCTACACTTTCCCATGTGTAGATCCCATGCTTTTCAGTAGTCAGAAAGGTAGCAGATCTTTCTGTTCTAAAAGGAATGTTTTGGCACCTTTCTATTATCTATGACAACATGTCAGGTGGAAGAGAGCTACATCTGCAAACAGAGGAAGCAGAACATGGAAAGACGTTATTTTTGGTGTCATTGGGAGATACTGGCAAAGAACCAATGTGTTCAGGCAGAGACAAAGCTATCTTAATTTTCAGCATAAGAAAAGACAAAACAATGATTAGCTTCAATCCTTGTTGCCAGACATGTTTCCATAAAATAAGATTGCGAATGATACAACAGGATAGCAAGAGGAACCAGAAAAGGAGAGATGTACAGCTGTGGAAGGCAGCAAAAATGAGAGAAATCAAAAGAACGCTTCCATTTGCTTTTTTGAGTGAGGTCTGACATAATCATTTATGTTCCAGAAGGATGTGTTCTGGTAAAGAATGCTCTGCAATGGCCATCGTGTGGCTGTAACAATAATTCACGGAAAACGTAGCTTTGCTGACTCACACCAGAAACCAATTCTGAACTACTTCTATCTGATAAGTCTTACTCACTATCAGGTTTTCCTCTTTCTCTTTTCAATGACTGCTGTTAACAGAATGCCACTTGTACTGGTTTAGGGAAACACTGTTTTGACAGTGAAGTCTCCTCTAGCAGAGGAGTACTTGCCTTGTTTCCTGACATGCCTATACGCTACCTCTGCTTCCACTTCCTATGACAAACCATTCCATGCTTTAATTTTTAAGGTAACTTCTCCATCTCTTCCTCTCACGTGATACCAATCTGTTACACCTACTGCAATGAGCTCAAGGAAATCTGTTAAAAAAATCAATAGATCACATGCATCAGCTCAAAGAATCAGGGTACAAGCTATACCCAATATGAATATTTCCCACTGAAAGTAAATGACAAGCAATGAGGTGCTAAGCAATGAGACTTCCTTGTGTTCAAAGTCTAGGTAAACAATGACAAGTATACACAATTACACTATATGGATTCCTTAATGAAGTATTAACCATAATGAATATTTTGTCATCTTCTGCATATTTTAGCTGGCATTCATTTTTCCCATACGTTCCTGGTCAAAGCTTCAATTTTTTCCCTTTCCAGAATGAGGCAATATTGTATTGGTCACACTTAACAGAACAGAACAGAATCTGTTTCTTTTGTGGGAAGCAAAGATGGGTTTTGGAACACCTGTTATTAAGTACATTTTCAACATTAGAAAGGTTCTAATCTGGAGTATTTGCTGTACACTAACAAATAAACATCACTTTGTTTTCTAAATATTACTGTTTGTTTCCTTACACCGTGGTATTTCAGATTCCGTTTCGAGCATTTCCTCTTGATGATAGGCAACTGCATGCTTTAAGCTCCAAACAAGGGTTTGGAGAAATACATTTAGCATCAAAATCGAACAACCGCAGCATGGCACAACACAAAGTGTATTGGGCTTTTCCCAAGTTTACTTCCCCTTGTCACAAAATACGTAAATCAATCATTAAAAAAACTGGTGCCTTCTCATTTTCATGTTCATCGATTTTCTTACTTTTAGGTACTAGCTCTATGGTAAGGACTTCCTCATCCAGTTTGGCAACTCCTACCTGACCTCCTACTACTTCTACTTGACACCATGTCTCTGACAGTTTTCCTGACAGACTCCCTGGGATACGTTAGCTCTCTCTCCGACCAAAGAGTACACAACCATCACGGCACCAAACTCCAGGAAATCCCTCACCCAGCCAGAACAGAGACGCCACAAGCGACTCTCCTCTTCCTGCTCATCATCACTTCCTGTCAGATCTTCTTCCTTCATCAACTCACTGGAACACTTTAATTTTTTCTTTACCTTGACTGACACTTTTTCATGTTCTGGTCATCCTCCTTTCGTTGGCTGGTGATAGTCACTCAGTCACTGTGTTACTTTACTCCCTGCTTCACTTCCACTTGCTACAATATGCCCTTTTGCTTCCCTTCCCCACCCCACCCCCTTACACCCCTACACACAAAGTTTCACACAGCTTTCCTCTTTGCTTTCTCCCTTCGTTCCTCATCCTTCTTTCCATCCTCCCATCCATACCTTGTTTGCACCTTTCTCTCATTTAATTTTAATACCTCCCTACCACCTAATACAGGAATTCCCTCAATTTCTTCATGTACCAAATTATTTTCTCCCACCATTTAGCTTCCTCCTGAAGACACAATGCGGTTCTTTGCAGCAGTTTCTCATGGAGCTTACTGCCAAAACGCACTATTAGAGTGTACACTCCTTGGGGAAAACGTATTATTGACTGTACGATACCTACACTATTTGCATAGCGCAGGACAGACTGACTAAACGATCAATAACAAATCAATGGCACAGCTATGACAACAGTATTTTAGCTTTCTGAAATAACACAGTTTCATTTTTAATTTTATTCAGTCCAAGAGATAATTCTTGTAATTGAAGTAGTGGAAACCAGAGCATCCACCAAACCAAAACAAGTGTTCAAACGTGACGTACCGCACTTGGAATGTCTCCTTTGCTTGCATTACTCTCTTGGGATGGGAAACAGAAGAAGGCGGTGAGACAATAAGAGTAATGAATAATCATGTATTTAGCAAAAACATTCAATTCAGGGTTTGAAATTGGTACCAAAATAATCTGGATTTTGCAGCAATTTCAGTTTACAGTAAGGATGCTGATATTTAAAGACTATTAAAACTGGTGAATATTTACAGCAAATCTCTCAACAGAAACATCTTTCAAAAGACAGGTAATAGTCTGAACTGTTTCTATTCTTTCCCAAAGATTCAGAGAGATGCTGCATAACCTGACAAGTCACATTACAGACCTGCCGGGTGAAGGAAAGTCAGCTGGGTTTTTTTTAAACTTAAAATCTTGTCTTCTATGGAATGACTGGGAAATACGCTGAAACCACAACCAACTTTTCCTGTGGCTGACAATTGCAAAAGCCCTCTTTCTGCTCCTCACTATTGACTCACACACCACCGCATCCCAAGAGACTGCGCACTCTAAAACAAGGAATGAGTAATCAGGAAAAAGATGTTTCCCCTCTTCAAAGTATTTACTAAAGCATTCATCTTTTCAGAACTTCCCAACTAATATTTGTTTGGGTTGTAAATCTTAAGGCAACAATATTGACAGTGTTCATGTAATCTAAACACATACAGCGTAAATACGCCTTTGAAAATACAGATCAGCTCATGGATATTCCTTCGTGGGCAAGGTTGGTTTTCTCATTTTAGTTGTCTGAGAGCAGAATAACACCAAAGCCCAGCAAGAAATGTCTGCTTATTAGACATGCCTTGAAAGAGAAGATGCACATTCTTGGGATCGGACATTTTTTAACCTATTCAAACCCATTAACCTATTTCAGTGAGTTGACACTACAAGGACTGGCAACAATATCAGAAGAGGGATATTGAAGAGCACACCTAGAAACGACTCACTGGGTTTGACTGCCATCTTTTTTTTTAACTGCTGAAGAAAACAGCAAAATAGTAGGTGGAATAAAACAGATTTTGAAGAGAAATATATTAAAATGCCTACTTATCAAAGAAATACCCTGTTCAACAAGGGCTGTAAAGAAGTGATTCGGTACTGTAAACAATAAAGCTCAGTTTAGTATAAGGCAAAGTAATGGATATATCAAGGAAAAACCATGGGGTGTGATTATTAAGCAATGCATTTCTTGGGAATTAAGAAAATTTTGCTGCATTAATTGCTAAAACTGCTAAAGGCAGACGTAGTTTACAGAATTTCTTAATCCATTCAACATTTTACTCTCTAAATATAAAATCTCAAAAATCAAAATACTGCTGGCAAATCGGCAATCAGAGAAATACCCTCCAGTTACTTCAGTCAAGAAAAGGAATGGCGTTGTTTTATATAAGCAGAGTTGCCTATCCTTAGGAATTCAGTGTTATCGCACCATCTAACAGACCACATGAACCATAAATGTCTTCAAGCTCCAAACTACTATAAGTTTTTATTGGACTGTAAGTCAATACTAAACTGGTTAGCTGGCAAGTTCATAATCATCAGAGGTAATATTCACAGTAGAGGAGACTGGGTCAATCAGGACCTGTTTGTGTATGTGCTATTTCCTACTTTCATGATCAAAAGTGACAACATTCAAAATACCCAGTATCAGTATTTGAAGTAAGGACCCTCTCAGTTGGGACTCACCAACCAGCTCCAATCCACTACTCAGATGATAGTGTGGACTGCGCCAAGTCTCACATTAACGTGGAGCGCAGTACCATGCAAAGGGCTGAACTCAAAAGGCGAAAAATGACAATAAAATGAACAAAAGCCACAACTACAGCAAAGATAGAGAGCACAGCATTGAACATCATTCCCAAAGCAATGACTACTAGCTATGTGTTGGCTGTAAGGTGAAAACATGGAGTCTAAAAGCCACTATGAGAAAAGGATGGCCACAAAGGCAAGATGTGAAGAGCTGCTCTGAGCAAAGCCTAACTAAGCTCTTTCATGACAAGAAAGCTATCACTGAGAGGACGCTCACACTTTACCTGGAAGAAGAACTCCTTCACAGCAGACAACCACGAAGCTTCTTGAGAAACCTCCACAGAAATGGAATCCTTTTCTTCACGGACCGCAGCATGCTGGCATCCCGCAAGCCAGCTTCCATCTCCTCAAGACTCAACTGTGTCTGGTGGAAAGTGGAGCTTCTACATATGACTGGTGAATTTGGCCTAGTTTATGGCCAGGCTGGTGAGGAAATTCCTCTTTAACTTGGAAAGTCTGAAGAAAGAAATGCTAGACGGCAATGGTGGGTAATGGCTGGAGCGGCTGTAGTGCTGATGGGAGACTAGAAGCTTCTGGTCTTCCCCCAACCTTAGGACATGGCAGACCAGCTCCATGCAGGACCACTTGCTCATGGACACCTCACGTGGGCCAGGAGAATGTCAAGGGCCATGATGGATCTGCGCTGGCAGCTCTGCCGAGGATCTGCATTGGGATGGCGCATCCAAGGAGCGGGCCCAGAAGGTTCTAAACTGGCAGCAGCCACACTATGTCACAACGGGAGCCGGTTGCCCGGCAGCTCGGCGCAAAGACCAAGTTGTGGGAGGTCAGTGGCTTCCATTTCCTGGAGAGGGCTGGCTAATTTGCAAAATGGCTGCAAAGGAGCAGGAGAGGCTTCTCCTCACACTGTGAAGGGTGGGTGCCGGCGGTGATGAGAAGGGCCACGAGCCCTCCATCCCCTTTAGCCTGCACCACTCGAGGGACTATCGGGAGCAGCCCCACCACCTCCATTTCCTCGGCGACGGCCACGGGGTGGGTGGGGCGGCCATGAGGCGCCGAGGGGGCGGGAAGGTGCCCGCCAGGGCCGCCCGAAGCCGGCGGAGATCAGCCGGCCCCGCGCAACGCGCGCCGTGACCTTGGGCGGGCGGGCGGGCGGCCGCGCGGCCCTCCGCGGGCCCAACCCTCCCGCGCGGCCTGTCCTCGTCCCCCCGCCCCTTTTATTTATATGTTATTTATTTATTTATTTATTTATTTCGGCCGAGGAAAGAGTTTGAAGTGCGAGAAGAGAGGCGGAGGGGGGGGGCTGAAAGGACGGGGGGGGGGAAAGGAAGAGAGAAAGAAAAAGAAGAGGCCGCCCTCCGTACGGCCCCGGGACTTTCCCTGCCGGAGGGCGTAGGGGCGAGCCGTCCCGGTGCCCGAGGGCGAGGAGGGTGGCGGCGGGCGAGGAGGAGGAGCAGCAGCAGCGGGGGGGGCGCCGGCCCCGCCGCCGCCGCCGCCGCCGCGGGGGAGACGCGGCTCTCGGCGCTGTGCGCCCGAGCTGCTGCTGGTTACGCCAGCCCCGCCGCCTGCCTCTCTGCCTCTCCTCGCCTCTGATTCTGCGCACAGCCAGCCCCGAAGCCTGTCATTCTGCAAAACACAGTTTACTCAACAGAGAGAGCGAGCGGGAGAGGTGGAGAGAGAGAGGGAGACGGCGCGGAGAGGAGCCCAGTCCCGCAACCCAGCATGGCTTCGGGGGACCTTTACGAGGTAGCGGGGGCCGCGGGGCGGGGGGGGAGCCGGCCGGGGCGCCGCGGAGGGCAGCGCCGGGAGCCGCTCCCGGAGCCCTCGTAGTTCCGAAGAGCGGAGGAAATCGCCGAGGGAAGGGCTGGGGTGGGGGGAAAGGGCTGGCGTGTGCGCCGGGTGACGGGGGGGCTGGGGGGGGGCAGGGAGGGATGGAGCTGCTCCCTCCCTTTCCTCTGCCTCTCTTTCTCTTTCTCTCTCTCGACTTTCCATCGGGCTCGATCTTAGCAGGCCTTGCGAGGGAGAAGGAGGAAGGAGCGAGGGAGAGAGAGTTAGCGGTAGGATGGGGAGGTGATCGCGGTGTGATGAGCCCGGAGAGTGGAGAAAGTCCAGGTAAAGTCACGGGCGCTCTGGACGTGCTGAATGTGCAGATTAGTGCGAAAAAATGCGCCGTAGCGCTGCCGGCGGGCGCAGGGATGGAGGCGGCTCTGCGCCCGCTGTGCAAAGTGCAGGAGCCGGCGCCAGGTTGCTTCACCTCGCGCCCGGGGTGCTGCGGGGGCGGCGGGGGCGGCGGCGGGCCGGGCCGGGCCGTGCGGAGCGGAGCGGCCCCGCGGCGGGCTCCGAAGTTTGACGGCGGCGGCGGCCCCGCTCCGGCCGGGGTGCGAGGTGGGGCGGGAGGGAGAGAGGCATCGAGCCGGCCCCGGCCCCCCGGCAGCGCGGTGAGGCTGAGGGCTCCGCCGCCCCAGCTGCGGGGCGCGGAGAGAGGAGCTGGCGGGCGGCCCCAGCCAAAATCCGACCTCACGCACCCGGTTCTGGTGCCGTAACTGCGAAGGCTGTTGGACATTCGTGTCGTGCCAGAGAAGGGGGAAAACAGAAATTAAAAATGAGAATGACTGGACCCAAGTGTTTAACGCACGCAGCTCCAGTCAGTGGAATCGGGGTGGAACTCTGCCACCAAAGACAAACAAAAATCCTGGATGTCCGACAGCAGTTCTTGGCGTGGAGCACCTCACCAGGCTTTTTCCTGGTGAAGCGGCTGTTTGTGCGGTGCTTGTCTGGAGCTCGCAGCTTTGGGTTGAGGCAGAACTGACTGCCTTCCAGTTGGGTCTGCACGGTGGTGATATGGGACTGATCCGCCATCTGCGTGTGCTTGGGTGTGGAACCACCGCCGTGGTGGAGGCAGCTGGACTTATCTGTTTGGTGATATGGTGTCGATTCTTTAGCTCAAGAGCAAGAGGATCTGGCAGGTTCCACATGGACATTTTTTACTTTGTCACGGTCTTTCGAACTCCCTGACAAAGGTGATAGTTATGGGATGACACCGCTCTACCAGGACTGTATTTTACTGAGTGGGACACGAAACTTTGAAGCAAAAAGCACTTAAACCCTCCTAAGTGGCGTTAAATGATCAGAAACACGCGATGATTTGAATAGTATCATTGACCTTTTCCCCACCATTTTGCAGTATCTGTCACACTACTTTGTAATTTTAAGGCTATTGCATATCAGCTCTATTACTGTTGTGGCTCTGGTGGAGCCAGTGGGAGTTCTATGAAGAACAGCTTTGACCCAAAAAAACTCAGTGATCAAATTTTGTATTTGTCACTTCTGGGATGCTTGGAGGACCTTTGCCTTCTCTTGTCTATGTTTTCCTTAGGTGTCTGGATTAGACTTGAAAAGAAATAAAGCCAGTGCCTCTTGGGTTAACAGTAGCTTTGCTAGTTCAGCTCCTACTCATTACTTAAAAATTCTGCTCCTTTTTGTGATTTTTTTTTCATGTTATTATAAGACAACGGCATTTGGTGGTTGGATGTGGGCTGTGCATTGAACACTACTGCTTGGCAAATGAGTGACACTGCTCAAATAGTAACCCAGCATGGAGGTGTTCTGAGAAGGCAGGCTTACAGGCCAAGCTGCCATCACTTTAATGCCCAGCCACTTTGCAGTCATTCATACAGACGAATGTGAATTGTTAGTCTTGTGGTTCGATGCCTCTGAATCACTTCCCTTCTTTGTTGTGCTTTTGCTTATCATTGTGGAATATGGTAGAATCGTATCCATCATAACAGGTAAGTGGAAGTCTGCTATTCATTTCTTGTTTGAGGTGTTTGGAATATGACCATCTGCAGCTGGCCGTGGTGTAAAGTCTTCAGTTATACATCCAACATGTGAGCAAAAAGCACGTAGGACTTAGGTTGTCAATCCAGCTACATTTTGCATCTCCATGAAGCTCTCCATGACTGAGGTCAGAAGAAACATCAAGAAAGTCAATGAGTTGGTGTGTCTGTAGGCAGCACGTTTGCAGGTGGCAGTTTTATTTGAAAGCTGACTCCGCACTGACCTCCCCGTTCCTTCCTGCACATTCATCCCATTGGCACATCTTTTTTTTTTTTTAACCTTTCAAAATTCAATGTAAATTCAATGAATATCTTTGTATGTAAAGCAATGTAAGATCACAGCCAAAATAACCTTGGTGTTTGGTTAACTGGGTGCCATTTGCTAGCTAAGAGTAGCATCTAATCACCAGGAATTCCTCCTCTTGTATGTTTTTTAGAACCATAATATGGTTACCAACTTATTCTAGAAGCTCAACACCCACTGGGAATTCTGTTGACTGGTAGTCAGTTCTAGATTTGTGTATCGGAACCAAGACACTTCACAATGAAAGATTACATTATATAGCTAAGAGGTAGATATTAGTTTCAAAGTAAAAAGTAAATATACATTTAGTTCCTGCTAACAGTAAGGAAAATGGATGTACTTCAGTGTAACATCCAGGCTTTATGAAATACTAGTCTCGCTCTGCTTGACTTCCACGTGCTTATGACTTGAAGCTTTTCTGAGTGGGTGAGAGTCATGGAATATTCCTTTTTTCTTTTCTCCTAAGAGGTGACCTGTTAAATATTTAAGAGCTACATTGCATATTCTTTAGAAATAATAAACTAAAAATAAAGGACTGACAAAAGGCTACCTTTTCCCCACAGTGGTGGGGTCAGCCTTATTTTGCTTTATGATTGAAATACATTGTTGGATGTGTAGATGGGAAATCCTATTAATTTTGGCAACAATCATCCCAAACAAAAAGTCCCGAATTTGCATTGTTATCATCAATGACTTGAAGTGAAGTAATATTTTGTGTTCTCCATCTTGAATTTAGCTCCCACATTGTCTTAATCCAAGTAGTTCTCTCAGAAAGTCTCTGGCATTAAAAGCATATGAGACAGCTTTACAGGAAAAAAGGATCAATATAAACAGCATACCTAACTTTCCTAACACAGCACCTCACTTAGTGCAATAAAATTCTATTTTATTGATGAATATAAGCAGCTAATCGGCATCACAGAGATGCTAATGAAGCTGACTTAGATCCTCTTATTTAAAATTTTGGGGGCTTATATGTAATATAAAGTTAAACATTCAGTGACAACGATGTTGAAATCTGAAGTCTTACTTGAACACTGTGTCAGGTTGTATTACAACACAGTGAGTGAGCTAAGGATTATAGCTCAGTCTCTGAACAGGACTGCCATATGCATATACCTCTAGATCACAGTAATAAAATCACCTTTTAAACTGAGCAGTTTTGGCATTGAATTGTTGCTCAGCATCTTAATGAAATGATACAATGCCCATTGATAGGAGGCTTGTCCACCTTAGTGACAGGTATCAATTAAATCAGTCTGTTTATGCTGCTGTGTAAGAATGAGCTGTCGTTTATTTTAGGTTATGCGATTCACGAAGATAATATTTCTAGATGAGTTGCAACATCTCGCCATTTCAACTGCACTCAAGTACCAGCACAGTCAAAACTTGAAGATAATAATGGCACCGTTCGGCCTGCTGAAGCCTTACTGCATGTGGAGACATGCAGTTCAGGGAGAGCACCACTGAGCTTTTGGATGTGATGTTTGGTTTGTAGATGTAGAGTTTTGACTTATTATCATTATCAAAATCAGTTCTTAGAAGACAGCTGTACCTAAAATAAGATAACCTGTAAGTTATGTTATTAGCCGTCCATAGAAACCTTAATGCCTGATGAAGGCTTTCAGGACTGTCCAAACTTGGTGCAATTTGCCTTGCAGATATTATTCTTTAAACTCAAACTGGGCAATCATCTGATTATGGATTAAACTGAGAAATAACACCAATGGAGGAGAGTTAGTCTGGGGTGTCTCCTGCATGGTCGTCGTTCTCTAAATCAAAGATACCAAGTGAATTTCAATAGCATAACTGGATAACTCCAGCAATACTTGTTATCTTACTAAGAAATTCCAGTGTCAGCTACATATGTAACATTACAATGCACATAATAACAGTCTTGTTTACCTGTAATGTTATTGTTGCTACTACTCCAACTTCCTCATTACATTGTAGACTGCTTGGCATATTTTCGAATACTAAAAACCAATTAATTGCTTATGCATGTTCTAGTTTTGTTACAAAGTGCTTTATCTGGCTAGAGTATCACCTAACTCAAGGTGCACGTCACAAACCTACTGCTGCTTGGAAAGACTGCTCAAAATGTTTATCATGCTTAAAGGCCTGAACATGGGAAGTGAAGACCTTCCTCCCACCAAAGCCCTTGCGCTAAACATGCTTCCCCTTCATTTACCAGTTTCAGTCTTTATACCCAACAGATTAAAACAACAATTTTTTTGTATTGCTTTCTGAATGATAAATATGATGTTTTACCTCGGTCATTGGTTCTAAATTAATATCTGGCAATAAACTCATTGTTTAGTTATTGTTTCTGAAGGTTGCAATATTTAGAAAGAGATTAGTTTAAATAATGGCAAAATTTAAATGTGATCTAATACTGAAATAAATTGGCTTTTTTTTTTTTTAATCAATGGAGTAATTGTGATGGCCAGCTATGCTGTAAATGGCATTTCTTTGTCCATTCATTTGACTTTTAGCAGTATTACAGTTTCTTGGCTCTGTACATCTTCATCAGTGCAATCCCTTTTTGTTGTTCCTCCTTACCCATATATTTTTCAGAAAATTTCTGTAGCATGTTTTATAACGTATCTTCATATTGGTTTAAAAAACCCGATTAAATCATCCCTAGCGTCTAAATTATTAGAACAGAAAATATAAAATAATTTAACACCAAATATTTTCAATGTAGGCTCAGTTTACATCTGTACAAATGAAAACTCTCTGGTTTTAGCTAAAGAAAAACAGCTTTTCTGGTCTGCTCAATAACAGCATCACAATCTTTGTGTATCACCAGAATTTCAGTCTGGCAATATTGCACAGCTGAAGGAAAATACACTTAAATCTGTTTCCTTCTATTGCACAGAGAATCTAGATTTCAGTACCGTCTCATTACCAGGCATAATGTAAAATACCGTTAGAAATCTGTTAGGTCTCTAGAAACTTTCTTGATAATTTGATATACTGGACTAGTGTAGGAAAACAATTATTCCTTTTGGCTTATTAAAGAAATTTGATTCTCACAGTACTGTAAACAGCATCAGCATGATCAGTAGACTACAACAAAGCACTAAACCAAAACAAGTATTGAAGCATCTGCCAGAAGTACACTTTCCTTTGAAAAAGATCAGTTGACCCACATGGTGGGTGGTTAAGAGAAATCTAGCGATACCCGAAGTCACAGTCTGTTCCTTCAGAGGGGCAAAAAAGGGGACAGTGAGGATGTTCTGTTCCATAAGGCGCTTTGCTAATGCAAACTTGTGGATTTTATTTGAAATCATCCTATAAAAATGTGTTGGCTGACAGCTGTTCAGAACCTGATGGACTAAGAAGGAGAACAGGGGACTGCGGACTACTCAGTCTGTGAGCTCTGCTGTATGAAAATTAGTAGCACCTATGAAAAGACATGGAATCAGCAGATAAATATGAATGTGTCATGATTTGGAGAAGAGTTAATTCAGCTTTTTTAGAGGGAAGTCAGATCTCATGGAAATCTCAGAGTCAATGAACAAATTGATAGCAATGGCTATGGCTGAAGTGATTGTATGTAAAAGAAATCACTTGTCAGGATCTCAGAGAAGCAGCTGATAATGAAATAGATCTGTGGTCTAGAAGGGTTGGTCATCTCTTGGCCAGCCAAGTTCACAGACAGGAAGCAATGATAGGCTGTTATGATAGAATTCCCAAGCCTCAGTACTGGGACAATGTTGTACAGCAGAATTATCAGTTATTTGAAAATAACCATATTTGTTACTGGAAGTCTATAAATTATTATTAGCACTGTCAAGGGAAAGGTTGATGGTGAAGAGCTCGATGACAGCAGCTGAAATTCAGAGTTTGTAAATGCAAGCTAATGATGAAAGGAAAAGTAAACCAGGCTGCACATGCACAACAACAAGCCCTGAAGAAGCTGTAACTGTTTAGGAGAGAGCTTAGAATCACTGCAGAAAGTTTATGGGTATGCCTCTGTTAGTATTTTAATTTGGATCAGGTGTGTGCTTCTGTAGTGAATCTCTTCATCATCTCCATTTTCCACACCTCACAAACAAGAGCAGGTGAAACTCAGCCAAAAAAAGATGTTTCAGCTCTTAATAGGAGTTTGGTCCATGAGACAAGAGTATTGCTTAGCAGTGGTAAAGCTCAAAGAGAATTCAGGATATTACCAGAAAAGCAGTTGAGAATGAAATAGAAGCTCATCACTGTCGTATCACTGTGCCTTCACATTTACAGTGTTGCATACATTTCAAGAAAGGCAAACAGGAGGTTGCAAAGGGTGGAATGGCTTTCATTCAAAATAACATTTTGGTGAATTTCTTGCTAGCAGAAGCAATTGTGGAAGATAGGAATGCTACAGGAAAAACAAACGGAGGATGACCAGTAATTCAGTAATGAATGCTATTTCTTATTGTGCTAGAAAAAGCATGCAACAAATGAAGCGATCAGGCAAATGACTGAGACAAACAACTAGATCTCCACAGTATTTCAATCCTCAAATTCCTTGTTTTTGGATGTCATGGAAGTCAAAGCTATAAATGGTTTCAAAGAACAGTAAAACAGCATCTTGGAGGATAGATCTCTTTCTACCTTTCAGTAGAGAGAAATCCTTAAACTGCTAATTATCTGAAAGGAAACGCAAGGGCAGCACTTACTCTATAGATTCTATTTTCCTAGATATCCAATACTGATTTCTATTAAAATATACTAAACCCTGAGCTAGATGGGACTTATAGTCTGACCCTATATGGTAGTTCTTAGCTTTGTACATACCACAGTCGTTAAACAAACATAAGTATTGATTAAGATGTTGCTGCAGTCTGTAGAGATCACAAACATACACGCCTTACAAGTTGTATTCTGTATCTAATTGCTAATCATTGCTAATTAGTATCCTTGCAAATTAAAGGACAAATCTTAATAGTGAGTCACTCTCCAGTGCAGAAAAGTCCATTTCTGTTTTAGAGACCTCTCCATTCATAATTCCAACAAGATGCAACAGGTGGAAGATGCAAACAAAAGTCCAGAAGAATGGAGGAGGTGATGAAGTAACATCAAAACAAACATATAAAAAGTGAAGCTTTGGCTCACTGCCATAGTTCTGTCTAATAGATAAGATAAAAAGGGAGAAGGATATACTAAAAAAAAACATCTGAGTAAATGCATGGAATGAGGCAATTTCTGGAGGCAGTATTATTAGGAAGTTATATTAATGAAATAAAATTCATTAATAAAAATAACTTTCACTTATATAAAACAAGCAGTTCAGCATCAAAACTTTTTGGATGGCCTTCCTAGGCTTCCTCAAAGCTCTGCAGGATTGTTAATACATGTTTATCAATCCTTAAAGATTGATAACCATATATGAATACACATTAAAAGCCACCAACTCCTGACAGACACATGAAGTTGCTACTGTGGTACACTTGTTTGTTTTTCCAGCAATGCTGATTCCTAACAGGAACAGCCCAATTTCTAACCAACCAGCTCAACTTGGTGTGCTCTCTGAGGCACAGAAAAACTAACTTCTTTTTGTCATCACTTCGCACTCACTGCAATAAGTGGTGGTGTCTTAAGCTGTTCGCAGATGTCAAGCTAACTACAAAAGAGAGTGCACTCCTTATGTATCTTATTGTTCTTCATAATAAGAAAGGAATTACAAAATAGAATGTGACATTGTGTTGTTTTTTTTAATGCTCTTCTGTACCATTGGCTTCACTATGCTAATGGGCCTCCTTTGAAATCTTACACAGTTGAAATTTGTTCTAGTAATATTTTTAAGTTGTTTTCTTTATTAGAGAAAGGGACTATTACAAAACATAAAATCACATTATCACGTTAATACACCTGATGAATTTGCCTTTTAGAAGCCTTTTCATCATAGGTTATCAGGTGTGTCAGCACAGGGAAGGTGCTGGGGAATTTCTACTAAATACAGTTCACATGGAAACAAGATGCACAATAATGAATTTCGAGGCATTTGAAATGCAAATGTGTTGATCACAAAGTTTTTTGGCGATTACTCCAAGGAAGGAACGATCAAGTCCAACACAGCAATGAATTCACAGGTTTAGGAGAGACACCAAGAGAAATCTGCCTTTGGATGAGAAGTGGTTGAAATTGCCTCTAAATAAGCAGAGGAAGTACCCACTTTCTAGATTCACACAATGCAACAATATGGCTTTAAAATTAAATGGGGATGTAACTTAAGTTCTGTATAAGAAAGAAAATGGAGACAATCTGGATTGCAAATTAAGTACTAGGAATTATGTTGAGGTACTAAAGTGTTCCCACATGACTCCAGGGGAAATAACCTGAAGTCCTTGAAGGAATAAATAATGGTGCTCATGACTGATAAGGGACAACACTATTTGGTTGCAGTAATTGCAGACTAGGCTGTAACAGAGTTTGGGTGCACAAACTTATGTTTTTCACACTCCCAAAATGCGAGAAGTTGAAAAGCAACTCTTGTGTAATTGAACTTTACCACTGGCTGATAATTTTCTTCTACACAGAAACATCAAAACTGATATACTATAACCCCAGAGGACCCCAGAGAAAGCTGTGTTTGATAACATAGTTTTACATATACAGGTTAAATAGCACTGCAATGCCATAATGCAATAGAAAGGACAGCAACAACAGCAGAGTAGCAAAGTCCTAGGCTGTTGCAAGTGACAATATGCCTAAACACGGCAGCCATAGACACAGAAATAAAGGGAAATAAAAAACTGCTTATCCATGGAAGATCTCAAGTAGGCAGGTCTCCCCAGCAAGATAAGCTTGCCTCTCCTGCCAACCCTTAAATGAGGGCTGGGAAGGGTTGGATCCTGGCTCCAGCCCATGTGGTCACTCAGATTCACCACGTGCTCCTAAGTTCCCCTGGGTTGGCCCTGTCTTCTCACTAGGTGCTCAATCACTGCTTCAAGCTGTGACTCAGCATTTCTTCTACAGGCACCACTTACTTTACACCCACAGTAAGCCTTCGTGTTTTCTATCAGAATACAAAGGGTAATTTCCCTGGCCAGCTTTTATGCCCCTCTCCAGCACTGTAGCAATGATCTGTCTGCTCCTGCTGCCACCTTCCCCACTGCCATCTTCACTACCCTGAAAGAACACACTGGAGAACTTCATGGCTCAACCTGTGAACTGCCTGTTGTGGCTTATAATAATGAGTTGCTGTTCTTAGAACCTCAGAAAGCTTCAAGGAGTTGCTAGCAGAACTGATGGAAGACTTCTTCCAAGAAGTTACTTCTACCAACTCAGTAACACGTCCCCTAATTTCTAGTTGCTATTCCTCCTGTTACCACCCATGGATCACCAGTCCAAGAGCTGAAGCATCTCTGGTAATAGGGAGCTGCAGCTGATGTTGCAAAGTGCAGTTACACACCAAGTGTGTTGTGTATCATTGAGAATCACGAAGGTGTGTTTTAGATGTCTATTTAGATGCATACACTAACAGGAAGCAAGGGGATATACTGGATATTTAGTATTTGATGCATCACTCATTGAAGATGTGGAAGGTACTTGAGGGGTAAGCCTCAGGGCTAGCTGAGGAACTGCCTGCTTAGCCTTAGATCTCACAGAAGGACTGACTGCAAGACTTGCCTTTTTGTTCCCCTCTGGTTATACAGAGTGTAATATGGCTTTGCAGTAGCAGTGCAGCCGAGACAGACGATGAAGCAGGACTGTTCTACAGTCATTTTGTTGTGTGTTGTTTTTATTTCCTTTTGATGTGACTAATCTTTAGCTCCATTTCTGAGAAGGTTACAAGAACCTCTGACTCAAACAGGGACATCTCGAAATAGGGTAAACCGGTAGCTGCTCTGCTTCTGGGACAGAAACTGCAAACAGTTAGGAGAGCGTTCCCCTTTTCAGACATGGTGGCAGCTGCTTTTGATCTGTGGCTTCTCGCTGCTATTGTGCTAGGGAATCACACTCTGTGAGTTTCCAGAGCCACAACAGAGAAGAAGTAAAGCTGTGGCTCATTTAGGACTGGGTGTTATTTTAATGAGCTTAATAAATCCTATATAGGACTGAGAGTTTCTTTGGAGTCCTCTGTCTTTCAAAGCAGTGCTCCTAGGCTGACCTTTGAGCCTTGTGCACTCTGGAGCTCCAAAAAACCGCACCAGCTCTCTGCTGCACCAATTTCTGCAACATCCCCAGCCTTCCTCTAAGAGTTTGCCTGTGTTTTAGCAGCTGTTTTCAGCATCAAGTGAACAGAGCTTCAATGACATTGTACTGCAAATGGCTTCCACTGCCCCAGGTCATCATGTTCACAGCCGTCCAGAAGGTAGCTACTCATGTATAAACAGACTGATTGGTTCTGTGGAAGAAGTGCCCACAGAAGATAAGGATGGGCTTATTTTGTTAAGCAAGCTCATCACATGGCTAAAGATGAAATGTTCATGAATGTTAATATTGTTCTTGTAAAACACAAATGGCAAGGACCCATTTCATGTGCGGAATAGACTCTGGCCTTCAAAGGAAGAACTTTATTGCACTGCCATTTATCTTGCATTTAGGAAAACAGGATGGAAAGAAATCTTTAATTCTACAGTCATGGCTATCAACTGTTCTTCACAGTCAGCCACATCATAATAATCCTCTGCACCAAGAGAAATGGATATCTGGATCTGACTTTATCTTAAAATAAGCAAGGTTCTCACCTTCAGAGCCTAAACTTCAAAGTTGTTTCTAGAAAGGATTGGTAACACCTAACTCCCAGAGTGGTGAAGACTGAAAATGCACTGGAGGAAAGACTCAGTCAGCAACTCCAAGGCCTCCTCTGCAGAAAAAACATTCACCATAGAAACCTAAGAATGACTCACAGTGATGAACTGGCATCATTTTGAAAGGAAAAGTGCTATCATACCTGTTTTCTGGCTACGGGACATTTTTACTAATGGGCAGGAATTGCAAATTATGTATTCGTGGAATGTCTACCTTCTAACACTCAAAATGAAAAAGAAAAAGAAACTTTCCTAAAATTATTCCAGTATTCCTTAAAACCAAACGGTGATAACCATGGTAGATAGACCAAGAAAATTAAAAGTCCTCAGGCAAAGTATTTTTATAAAAGTCATTTAAAAAACAGAACTTCAGCTGACCAAGTTGACCTTGTTCATTACAGTGCTGGAGAGATTTGGCTGTGCATAGCTATGAGTGTAGCACTGTTTAAATAACACACCAGAATCTACCCGTGGTGTAACACTTTGTGACTTCTACCACGATATTATTTATAGATTCTGACACAGATGAATAGGGAACAATCTGATATGGCAGTGTTAGGGGAACACAGAATTTACAGATGTGTTAAAACAACACTATGCTACTGTTTATAAAAGTATTCACATCTTTCCAGAACGCTGATAGTGTAAGAGTTGACGGTGCTCCTTCAGGAAAATGAAGGCATCCATGAACACACAGGGGTTGCTGTGTCTGTATGATAGATCTGTGCTGTTCATTTTTTGTATGCATGTAGTCCAAGAAAGAAGTAGATCTCCCATGTGGCATGTGCATAAAGCAGTCATTTCCTTCCCCAGCCAGGACACGTGGTTTAGGCAGTAGGTTCAGCAATTTCAAGGTGATCCCTAATCCCAAAGCACTTGTTCTACTCTAAAAGCTCAAAGGTCCTTCTTCCCCTGTGCATAGCCCTGCTCTGTCTGCTTCCCATCCCACCCTCTCCCCTCCTGTTGTGTTTCTGTGCAGTACTATAAGGACAGGGACTTCTGAACTTTAGTCGGAAAGAAAAAAAACCTTATTCATACCCAACTGCCCTGGACCAGTGAGCTCATGTGCCAATAATGGAAACTACTGACTGAATTTACCCCACGGAGTTCCCTGATCTCTGAAATAAGGAACTGGGTTATTTTAGTAGAAATCAATTGACAAGTCATGAATTTCATTTGAGGTAATCAAGTAAATTTCAGTTCTGCCTGCTCTAAAGTGACAGCAGTTCCTTTCCATTGCCCACCAGTCTCAACAGACTAGTTAGTAAGTTTGAGGCTGAGAAGAAAATGCTGTTACTTCTTCATTTCCTCTAAGTTTTACAGTGAATCACTTGTGCCTAATGAGTGATTTCTCAGGTCAGCAAAACCAGCCCCTGTCTTATTTTCAGGTACGTGTATCCAAAGGATACCAGTCCTTTCCACTCTCAAGATTAATGTACTCAACTGTGGTAAGAAAAATAATTAAATAAAAGCTAGCAAATCCGGAGTATTTAAACTCTTTCCTTACATTTGATTAGTGCTTTATGTGCCTGCTGTCAGTGTACTCCCAGTGTGTTCTAATTGGTTTAATTAGCATTTTTACATTTGTGGCGTGTGTTTTTAAAATATCAAATGCTGAGAATTTCATTATTGAAGGCAAATTCCTGAACTTTTACAGCCTGTATAACTTTCATACAGGAGTTCTTTGTCGGGTTTTGCCCTGTGTGCTGTTATAACCCAATAAATCTGGATAAACAGGCAGCACTTGAACTTTTCGGAAACAGATGAGAATACTCCTGTCCTGTTTCAGAAGGAAAGGGTACAGATTTATGCGGATGTAAAGCAGTTTGTAGACAGATGTGGGCAATTATTTAGCAGTATGCAGTAATCCAGTAGAGCACAGGGAGAAGCTGTTCGCTTTGTCCATATGACTGAACACATGGGTACAGATTTGAGACAGTAAGTAGGATGGCAGGAATGAAAAGGGGACACAGACTGGAACACCACAGATCTTCCTCTTAGTTAACTTTGCCTTTGTCTTTAGTCACAACTGTCCCGCCTTTAAGAGGTACATCCTTACTCTAGCAATGAAGCAAAGAAAACAAACGCTTTGCATTGATCTGCTGAATGTAGTCATCGTAGCCCCCAACGTCCTAAAAATTTCCTCCCTCAAGATGATATGAAATACGTGAATTTGAACTTCAAACACAAGTAGTGAACCCTAGCATCTGTGATGAAGGTTTAAAGCACGGCTTCTGAAGCAGCTACAGAATTTCAGACAGAGCCATCACATTAGCACCAAAATTTGACAAAACTTAAAGAAATATGGAGGCCATCTGTGCAGTTAGCTGCAAACTACTTCGCAGGATTTAAGGTTTGGAGAATTAAATTAGCTAACGGAGATATAAAAGGAGCCAGTGGCTGGAAATTTACCCTACATAAATGAGAAATGAGATGCACTTTTTAACATTAAGGTTCTAGCATTTTATTTATAGCACTTGGGAAGATTTACCAACAGTGAAGTGCATTTTCTGTGAATCATTTCAAATTAAGATGTGATGATTTTCTAATAGATGTGGTTTAACTAAATCAGAATTTGGGACCTGGAACGGAGTTGCTGGATGTAAAACATTCCCATGTAGCCCAAGACAGGCTGGATGGATATAGTTGTCCCTTCTGGCCTTCAGATCTATGAATCTGTGAGTCTGTAACTAATGCCATGACAGACAAATAATCAAGTCTGGGTCATCACACTGCAAAGAAACACAGCTCCTCTTAAATGAATGTCACTCCGGTTGCATTGGTATTTCTGCTATGTTGTGGCATATAAAACTTATTCTAGATCTGTGCTCTACTGTTTGTCAAAATGCCATCAGGACATTACATCCCCAGAGGTTTTATAGCCACAGCCCAATTGTTTATCAAAAAGAAGACAGCATTCGCAACATAGAAAAAAATGTTGTGGTATCATACGCCATTCACTCTGGAAAGTCATCCTTACTGCAGTGGCTTTCAGTTTAGCCTGTACTACACAGTAAGCTTATGCTAGAAATACTAGCTTAAAAGCTGGAAAGCTCAAGCTTAAACATGGGGAGTCTTTCACCACTATTACTGTGACATCTGATGAACAGGATATTAGTAGCTTTTTATTTCAAACAGTGGCTAAAAACCTATAGTTTTAAGGAAGGCATAACGACAACTTCCAGGATAAGTTCACTTCTGTGACTATATGATAAAGTACGAACCACTCTCACGTGGCAGCAATTTCACTGCTTTATACTGTCACTAACTAATTCAGCATCTAATTCTTCTCACTGTGCATGAAGCATGTGTACACTATCACAGGGTGCCATTCATTGAGCAATGCCAGCAATTACCTACATAGTTCATGATTTCACAGTGCTGACTATGAAGCCTGTAAGGAGATGGATATTTGACAGGGGAAGGAACCTAGGTCCTAAAATACAAATTCTGGAGTAGAAGAGAAGTAGAAGCCTGACAAATCTCTTTGCTTTGTAAATATCTACTGTAAAAAAAATTGAAGCCAAATGGATTCTTACATGGAAGAAAATAGGCAATTATGTGTTCATTCCTCCGGCAAACCTGAAGTAGCTTATTGATTAACTTGGACAGGGCTCTCCGTTGTTAACACATGTGGCATTTAGAAGAGTTAAAAAATAACAAAAACAAGCACATCTCCAAACAGTTGAAAGTCAAGAGATTTTCAGGCATTTTGATTGTTACCTTGAATAAAAATGATTTGCTATTCTATAGCCATCGGGGGAAGTCACTGAACACTGAAGTGTTCCTATGTGAGTAAGAAGTATTTCCAAGAAGATGTAGGAGATGTACAGGTGACTCATCTGCTTCGTTCTCCCACACTGTCACCTTCAGAAGCAGTTTAGAGGAAAACTAAAGGATATTTCATTCAGTGTTCCCCTGTTGTCCTGTAACTATGCATGTATCCTTGCGTGTGTTGCAAAATAGCTCAGGTTGCCTGATAACGCAGCATATGGCACAGCACGTTTTGTATCAGTCCTGCCCTGCACAGTGCATATTCTGAGTGCTGCGTGTGACATTCAGCAGCCCAGGGCAAGGTCTTTTCCAGAATAACACCAAATCCTCATCCTGCAAAACTCCCACCATTAGGTTCAGAGCGCACTCAGTCTCATTAGCACTGATCTGACAGACACTCAGTACAAGATTTTCCAATCAACATTTCTGACCATTTAATTTTGAGAACAAATTCAACTTTGTGGCACACTACTTATTAAAGGGAAGTGCTCACAGCTCCAGGCTCCACCTGCTATGCTATTAAATAGCAGTAATGACCATTGGTATCCATGTAGTAGGATAGGTTTGTAAAAATAACATTTCAGAGTAATAATTGTGCAAACACTCACTGCTCCCTGGGGAAATGCTCTGATTATTTAAAGACAAACTATCGGTTTGTTTAAATCCTTTTTCCATGACCACCAAAATTTCTTGTTGCCTTGGAATCAAACCAAACACGTTACCCATGTGCATACCATCTTGAAATATTCCAAACAGCTACATAAAATACTTTCTCCTTCTTATCTAGAAAGCAAGCTTAGTTACAGCTAATCAAGCTCAGTTCATGTCCCTAAACATACTCCAAAAAGATGAGGTTTACTTCATTTTGTTTTTCATTTATGGAATTCTTTACATGGAAGTTATTGCAATGCACCTTTCCCATTTTCAACAGCCGGTCAGAGATCACTGTACTGTACAGAGGAGTTCTTTTCAGACAAAAAATAAGGAAGTGTGGTTGAGGTGGCAAAGAGGACTTAAAACACAAGCCTGGATTTTCAGGCCCCACCTATGCATTCTGTTCTGAATTCTCTCACCATCTCTGCAGAAAATTCTGGGTTAAGTATGAGAATTCCATTTTCATTAGCATGATTCCTCCGATCTTTGTGGTAAATATACGGTAACTAATCTCTCTTACTGTCTTCATTTCCTCCATGTTGGATGAAGAGCAGAAATACAGCTGCTCTCATGGTGTCTTGTTTGTTCACACCCCAATTTACCACACTTTGCCTTGTTCTGCTTGTACCATAAACAGTGAGTGCTCATCCAAACATTGAAAGCACACAGCTGTTACTTTAAAGGGAGACAATTGCTCCACAATGTATCTTAGTATTAAAAATGCCGATTTAACCTGGTGATCAGCTGGCCTTGGTCTTCCAAGCCATCCCCATCCTGTCTACCTCAGAGCAAGTTGCTCTTGCTGTATGACCTGTAAGCCAGCGATCAAAGATCATACTGGATGATCTTTTAGGTCTTTTCCAACCTTGGTGATTCTATGATTCTATGACTCCTAACGATACAAGGTCAAGGAAGGGAGGTAGTTCAGAGCTGCTTACAGGAAGCTCCTTTCCAGTAGCCTGGTAAATCAAAACACCCCAACAGAGTCAGATCACGCACCCACTCCCACAGATTGAACAGAACTCAATTTTCCAAATGCAGCTGCTTTTCCACGTGGAAATGAATTAATAAATTAGTGAACGATGAGTAAATATTTTGGGCAAAATTACGTCTTGCAGAATCAGAGCATAATTTAGGTTGGAAGGGACTTGTGGAGCTCATCTGATTCAGCCCCTTGCACAAAGCAGCACCAACTTAATTAAGGCACTCAGGATCCTGTTCAGGCAAGTTCTGAGCATCTCCAAGGATGGACATTCCACAGTTTCTCTGGGCACCTGTTCCAGTATTGGACTACATGCAGTTTTGTTAGAGATGACTGCGAGAACACCCCAAGACTATCACGGATTCATTAGAAGATTAATTAGATTCAAGAATCATGAGAGTTTCTAACACCTTATCAGCCATTTGTAATTTCATAAACCATTTGCAAGTGGAATCCTAGTATCAAGTGCGACCCAAAGGTATCTTACACTAAATTGTGAATTTAAGCTTCTGTTCATAAACTATCTGCAAAACAGTATGGGTTATGGAGCACCAGTGTGTTAGTCTCAGCACTAACTCTCAATTAATAATAAGCAGACAGCTGCAGCCTTCACAGCTTTGGTTTGTGGCTGGCATAGTGCCACACAGAGAACATACACGAGCCTAATCCTAGTGAGACAAATGTGGGGAATAAATCTAAGAAACCCCACGTTTATAAAAATATAGTGCCGCATTCTACAGAGGCACGGGGAACAAAGCTCTTTCCTTTACCATTGCTGGAAATGCATCCAGGAGCAGCTGAGGTATTAAGACAGCCGCCAAGTTAGGAATCTGACTAACAAATGGATGGAAAATATCCTCAGTAATGTATTCACTACTTACATATTCAATAGTGCTCCAAGCGCAGACATTTCTAAATGGTTCTTCAGCTCCATCAGAGTTCCAGTCCACCCCTGACGCTCAGTGCACATCAGAGTGATCTATCAACAGAAAGAGGGGGCAGCAGTCAGCATAGAGAGGTGGCTTATCCCTCCACAGAAACCCCCCCAGTGATCCCACAGGCACTCTGAGCAGCATCTGCACAACTGCCAGAGAAACTCCAGTGCGGTTACTTGGGATCTTACTGGAAGGGGTAATGGATTCCATTCTATCTCAACCCCTGTGCCTGGAGGTACAAACAATGCTTGGCTGTACCCCACCAGGATTAATGAGAGTCTCGCCAATTAATGCTTCTTTGCCTTTGCTGGAGGGGTTTTGAGGTGGCATGCCACATGGATCCCACAAGGTGCAGTCAGTCTGGCCCACTGCAGGTACGGGCACTGCACAAGCTCAGATGTGCTGCTGCCCTTCACCCACACCAGCATCCTCCTTGTGGAGTCCATGCAATGGCTTCAAATCACACTGCTATATTAAATCAACAGGTAGGCTTTTACTCCTTTTACTCTCCCATGCAGAGCACCATCCTCACTTTCTGAAGGCAGGTTTCTAACTAGCCACACTATGAGATGTGTTTAAATGCATCAGTATGATGAATGTTAACAGCTTTTGTAACTTACTGCCCTAACTACTGTCCCTGAGACAGGGACACTCGTAGCAAGTTGCCTTCACAGTGGACAAAACCCAAATCTAGAACACAAATTACATCTGCATTGAAAATCAATGCAATAATTGAGGCTACAGCCTGGTCTGCTGACCCTCATCTGAATACTGTTTCTGGGGGACTAATGGTGTGTTATTCTTCTTTTTTGACAAATACTCTTTCACAGATAATTTTTGAAACGATGTGTGCCATTCTTCTATGAAGTCATGATGGCATCCTGGATATTGTGAAATTCTGTGCTCCTATCATGCCATTATAGTTGCCCAAAGCATGTTTCTTTATTCTTCCTTTTGCTCTATCTTTCTTTTTGGCTCACTTTTGTATTCTGCTGTCACATCAGCTTCATTTGTATAAGCAAGAAAATGAGAAACTCTACTGAATTCTGAAAGAAACCTTTGTGTTTCATGACTTTGCTTCTCTCATTACTGCAGCTTTTTACTCAAACGATCTCCCCTTAACCTTCTTCTATACTGTACAACATCTCCTACTTTTAGCCTTTTCCTTCTAAAGCCCATCCCCACATGGTATTGTTCCCAAATTTGGCTGTCACTACCTTTGCTATATGGATGCTCCAAGCCAGTTGCCTCCTGTTCTAGTTTGGATAGCAAAAATGGAGATGTGATTTATCTGGCATCTCCTCATCCCTGACCAGCCATTAATGCACATGGACAGCATTCTTCATTGTCCTTTCCCTCCTGGCTCAGCCACAAATACCATCCTTGCTCATATCCAGGCCTGTAGGTTGGAAATTCTTTTGGGGTTGCTGCTCTGTCAAATATGCATTGATTGTTTCAAAAATATGTGCTTATCCCTGTATTACAGTAGCTGGAGAACATATCCCGTCACTTCACACAGCTTACCCCAAAAGAACTTGCTATTCCACATCCCTTACTTGGGAGTAACTACCTTCTCTTCATTGTCCATTCAACATGTTTTCCAACAAACAGCTTTCATTTTTCCCAAGATATTACTGCAGCACAAGGCAAGTTCCTTGGAAATACCTGCTAAGCTGTTTTTTGTCCTCTTTCAAGATCACTGCAGAATTTAGTTCTGCAGTGCAGCTTGCAATCCCTTCAGTAAGGAGCGGGTGTTGTACAACAACCACCTGGATTGCCCAGTGTCACCTCATAAGCCCCCCCATACTCTGTGCCCTCTCCATGTCTCTCATCTTCTACATGGCATCAGAGCTCTGCCATTTGAACAGTTCGCAGATATCGTGCTGCATGAAGTTGGTGAAGCCTGAGCACCTGAAGCTCCTGCCAACACGTAAATCATGTCCTCAGCACCTATGGAAACCTCTACAAAGCCAACAGCTCCTCCAAAACTGAGCTCCACTTCTCTGGGCTCATGTCTACCACTCTTCTGTAAAAGGGATAAGAAAATATTTTTCTACCTACCACACAAGAACATGTGGTTTATTTTATGACGGCCCTACCAGCAGTATTTATAAAGCAATGAGTCACTGGGTGATAGTACAGCAGAGCAGTTCAAATATTTATTTATACGGTACTATAGCCGAAGCTTTGTATTATTTTTTTTGTGTGGAATCTTCACTTCTGGCTAAGCTTTGGGATGCATGTAAACATGTTGAACTGAAGACCTGGCCTTGAGATGAATTTGAATGAAGGCCATATGGTACAGAAAAAGACTGAGCAAATGGTACAACAGAACACGAAAATAAGCTGGGACCGAACGAGGTAACAGGAGACCAAACTGCAAATGAACGTAACAGAAAATAGAGCATTAATTTTTTCTAATCGTTTCAGGTGTAACTTTTACAGAAATTGATAATCATTGAATTTCTTATTTTTTACTACTGCTTACACATTTCCATGTCTGTTTAAAAACTTGAGTATTTTAATGCATTCCAGCCAGTTTTACTGAGAGAACAGTTCTGTGTTCACGTAACACTGCTTAGAGCCCATTCAAGTCCTGTACCTACAAACTCCTTTTAGACAAAACCAAAATACCTCATGGTTTAAGTTGAAGCGACTCCTACTTTGATCTTATTGCATCTAAGTAAGCTGGGAATAATCCTGCTGACATCTTGTAAAGGAAGCATAGGCAGAATCAGGTCCTACTAGGCTGTGCTTGTGCTGAACTCCTCTTTTAGATGGACACAGCCTTCCTGCACACACAGTCTTGGATGTTAGAAAGTTAGTGAATCCCTTTGAGATCAGCAGAGAAACAAGCTGATGACATAACTATAGCTGAGAGCCATACATGTGCCCAAAACAGACAGCTCTTTGTGGAGCCTAGCAAAATATTTTGTCTTATATACTTAGATTTCTCATCTATCTCTTAGTCATGTTCTTCTTACAAGAATGGTCCTGCTTAAAGTAAAATTCATCCACATCTCAATCAGACTGCACTAACTGGATTTTAAAATCTCAGCAGCAGTAGATAGGAACAACATTACTTTTTCCTTTGTTGGTCTGCACACCAAGAAAATACCCGGTATTTCTGCATTTAAAGTGTGCACTGTAAGATACAAAACAAATTTAGCACTGTAGTAGAAGTTACCAGCCACCTTTTACTATGGAAATAAAAGCATTCTTTATCAAAATGAAGTGTTGTAAACGGGACTCTAACAGGTTCATTCTGAAAGCAACTGTGCTATCACATTTTAGTGGGTGTTTGATCATGGCTGACTTTAATTTTTAACACAGAGGACATTTGCTATGCCATGCTTCTTGCTTTCCCTTCCATTAGAAACATGAACCCTCAAAACCAATCAGGAACTGATTTACCGTGGAAAAGAATGCAGTGATTTGATAAATGCAGTGCATCATTATGCTTCAAAATAAACAGAATTCTTTGAATTTCCACATACGTTGCATGTGTTGATTAACATTTGTAAGTGAAAGGGATTTAAACCATTTACTGAAGAGCAGACCTAACGGGCACTCTGCATAAACAATTATTTTGATGGCATAGATGCAGAGCTGGACTGCAAAGGAAATAGTACTGCTCTTCTGATACATAAAAAGCATTATCAAGATGACCACTGCCAACTGCTCAAGAGTATCTCTGTTTTTTAGGACACCTTTGTACCTTGGAGAACTGATCTGCTTTTCAAATGGAATGATTAAATTCAAGAAGTACCAGCTGTTTGCTACACAACCTACCAACAACAAGCCCAGGGCAGAAATATGCTCTGCATTGTTAACATATCCAGTATGAAAAGATTTATACGATGTAACTGTCTACGACATGGACTATACATGTTGACCAGGAAATCCCTCCCAGGTCCCCACAACATTTATAATTTTCTAGGCCTTTCCAAAGGGATAGAATTGGTCCATACAAAAATCCCCTTCCACAATTAGAAGATCCCTATGTCTATTACCATTCCTATCTGCTCAAAAAACCCTGGCACTCCTGCTACAGGCACTGTTTGCACACGTAAACCTAAATGTCCTAATGAAGACAATGATTTAGATGATACCCTTAAAGTTACAGTGGGAGAGGAGGATGGCTTTTAGAGACTGGGTATGAAGTAAATTCTGAACAGGAGAAGGCTGCAAGGAATGAAATGAGAAGACAAGGCCATGAACTTGGTCTGGCTCAAGTCTGCATATACCTGTTGCAGGACATGTGCTTTGCAACCATGTTTAACCTGGGGCTCATGAGTGTTTGTGAAGGAAAAGACAGAACTTTTAGTGTCACTAGCAAGCTTGGTGCCTCTTCTGATTCTGAGAAAATTGCAGAAAACTAGAATAAAAGGAGAAAAAAGGAAGAGAATAAAAAGCAGTCTCTTTATGACATGAGGCAGGGCAGGGTGTTCACTGAACTTCCTGGGAGATGTCTGTTGATATTTCACCTGTGAATAGGAACATCTTCCCATTTATTTTATGACTCCGTAGCCCTTTTGCTTTCATTTCTTCCAGGTAACTATACAACTTTCCTCTTGGGAAGCATCTGTAGCTGGTACATTGATTAGATCTACTCTGTTTTAAAGTGCTGGATCAGATCTGAAGAGAGACCCAACATTAATTCCACCGCTGTTTTTCTAAAGGACCCTTTCAGAAGATACGTTCCCATATTTTTCTTACATGTGGAACAAATGCTCTGATTAGCAGGTTTTGAGAAAATAAATAAAACTACAAGAGAAACACATCACATATACAAGCAAGCAAGAGATTCAGAACTAACAAATGCATTATTTGTTAAAGAGAAGATAAGAAAAAGGAGGTAGTTAGGGCAGTAGAAAACAAACATGTTGAATCAGATGGCATTTATCTCTCTCAGAAGTCTTACTGCCTTTCTTGGCGCCTTCTTCAAATACCCATCTATATCCCTTCCAACAGCCTGAGGCACAACATGGGACAAAGACCTCCAAAGAAAAAGAACAACATATAAAACAGTATGAGTGCTGTAATTTGGAGTAATGAAAAGCAGTTCTTCTAGTGTGTCTTGAAACCAGTCTGCTGCTCTGTACTGTACGCTAAAAGGGACCATCTGAGCATCACAGATTACAGTTTAAATTGTTTATATAGATATGCATGGACGAAGAAGGGATGACTTGTACTCGTTTTGGAAATGACACAGAAGACATGTGGTCCTCCAGACCTTTCTGGAAGGTATTTCTCTTCTTCTCCTGGAAGGTATTTTCTGAGAGCATAAAGATTTTTTATGGATGCTCTGTAGAGCTCCTGTGAACTGTGAGATGAGTGCACTGTGCTCTGGTTTTACACGCGTATCTACAGAAATACTTCAGGAGGAATTACCCTTTTTAACTTGGCCTACATTTTTCTTTAAGTTGACAATAACACTGCGTGGTTCAGTGGGTGAGTTTGACCCTGAGTCTTTTGTGGAGGAGGAAACTGTATATTATACTCAGCGTGTATAAGCTCTTGATCACTAGATTATATCATAAAGTTCTTGAAGCTCCTCATATTTGCACTGTAATCAACTGAGATATTTTAAACTTCACATCAAGTTTAGAATACAAATCATTTAAACAAAAGGAGTTCATTTATGACCTTATTTCTGCCATTGTGCACACTGCTAAGTTTACTTGGAAGAGTATGATGCAAATGCACACACACAAACTCTATGGTCTTCTTCTGTTTCTTCTCTTAAAACAAATAGTAATATATCAGCACCCCGAGTCTCCTGAATTAGTAGAGACAGAGACAGAGATTCCAAGCAAGTAATGGTATATGTCAGTTCTAGCACTCTCTTAACTGTGATGTCCCTCTGTTACACTTTGTCTGCACTCGTTTCAGTTTTATTAGATGTAACTACTTGGTTTTCCAACCCAAATATATCGAACTTAGAGATCTGGCAAAGTGTAACTACCAAGGTCACTTTCAGGAAGATTTTATTGAGTTCTCACTAGAGATAGAACAGGGGAAAGTGGAAAATCAGGCAGTGAAGCCATAGGTGTTTTCTGCATGTTCCCAAGACTGTGCATTGTTTGTTCTAGAAAGGGAATGAAATTATTTCTATTCATCACTAGCTGTCATGGCTTCTCATTAAGAAAACTCACATGAACTTGTGTAACCTGAAGTCAATGCAGAAAGGTTATTACTTTATATATTACCTGTTAAAACAAATATACATTATTTAATATATATTTTTAAGTTATGTTTATTATTACTGTGGGCCATAAATATAAGGAAAATGGGACAAGCTGTACCAGGTGTGGATAACAAACTGATATTTATGCCTGCATTGAAGCACTTCGCTGTATGCAGAGAAAGAACACAGTGGCACTCTGACAGTGATAAAAACTGATGGAGAACGTAAAGCCCTGGGAAAGAGAAGAGACCATATTGAGAGGTCAAGGATGTTTGATGTCACCCTCAAACACATCTAGGAACAAGCAATAAGACAGTAGTGAGAAAGAGGCAAATGTCTACTCGGACTCTGTGTACACCATCAGTCAAGCCAGCGGTTATGGTGGCCAGACCAAAAAAACTCAATGACAGTAATTTTGGATCAGCCTGCATTTTTTTGTTTTCATTTTTCTCCCCAGCAAAAATACTGATCTAAATGGCTTTGCTGGGGAGAACCGAACTCCTTTCAGAGTTGGGGTTGATCAGAAACAAAACATTTTGGGTATATTATTTTACTTAGTGCCTCTTTAGCCTTTTCATTTTAGTTTTGTTCAATTAAACTTGAAGTGAAACCCTTGTAGCTTTGTTCTGAAAATGCTGTCATGAAATACTTAGTCTTCCCCAAATATATTTGCTTACTGGATAATTTTTCTGAAACCATTTATTAAATTTGACCCAATTTCATAAATACTTCTCCTCTCACGATGTGTTGTTTTGAACTGGTTAATCACATTCTCCATTGCCAGTATTTTGTTTCCAGAAACAAAGACTACTAATGTTTTTCCTCCTTTCATCCTCTTAATTGAAATTCATAATGCCTCATCACCAAAACAGTTCAGTGCTTTCCAAAATATAAAACGCTTTCCAAGGAACCACCTCCCTTCACTTTCCCTCCTTGTATTAGCACAACAACGTGCAAATGAGTGAAGAGTTATGGATAAACTTAACCAAATGTCCATAAGGGAGAAGAGGTGAGCTTGAAGAGCTGTTTTGATATGCATTTCTGAAAACGGCACCTTATTTATGCATCCTTTCTGAGGTTCTTCCTTCGGTGAGCAAGTGGGGGAATGCAGAGACCTAAGTTGCTCTGATATAGCATCAACCCGATGCGGTTTGTTCCCAAGTACAAGCTCCTCAATAAAAGCAGAAGGGGTTGCCTGTGTTGTGTAGCTCTTAGGGATGGAGGAGTGCTCAGCTGAATTCTCTGCAGTAGTGATTGCTGTGGTCTGTTGAGTTTTGCAGCAATTTATTTTTTTCCCCAGAATACATTTATGTATATGGTGTGTTTTGCTCCTTGTTATACCAAGCTGCAGTAATTAACAAATCCACAACCACTGACCACCAGGGAGTTCCACAGTTTGATGTGGTGGACGAGTGGACAGTTTGATAGTGACAGGATGAGGGGAAATGGCCTCAAGTTGCGCCAGGGCAAGTTTAGGTTGGATATTAGGAAGAACTTCTTTACAGAAAGGGTGGTTAGGTACTGGAATAGGCTCCCAGGGAGGTGGTTGAATCGCCATCCCTGGATGTGTTTAAGAGCCGTTTGGATGTGGTACTCAGGGATATGATTTAGCAGAGGGTTTTTAGAGATAGGCTACTGGTTAGGCTGCAGTTGGACTTGATGATCTTCAAGGTCTTTTCCAACCTGAGTAATTCTATGATTCTATGTAGGGTCTCACCAGCTAGATAGGAGGACAAGGAGTATTTTAAAGGCAGTGATCATTTGGACAGCTGCTCACTGTAACACCAACAAGATCACAGGTCTATCAGTTTAACAACTGAAAGTCCCAGAAAAGGAACAGAAAAGTGCCAGTTCATTTTTTTCTGAGTACTCTTCTTCTTTTCAAACTTGCCTTCATTTAATTGTTTTTTCCACACTGAGCAATCCTGAAGGGGACTGTGCTGAATTCAGAGCAAAGATGTTTCCTTGCTTTGATACTGGAGAGGCTCTGTGCAGACACTTCACAAGACAGAGCACAGCAAAGAGCTGTTTTGGGTGCTGCAGTTGAATGCCCTGGAGATGGAGGAAAGCTGTCCACTCTGACTCAGACACAGATCTCTCAGTGCTGTTCCCATGTAAATGAATTGGGATAGAAGTATAATGTTGAGCTGCTAATTACATTTAAAATCCTTTGGGGAACCCACCATGATTTTCATGAATGTACAGTTCCAGCCAGTGAACAGACAGAATAATTCTGTTGGTTTGCTTCAACAGGAGAGCTAAAGTGAACAATTACATACACCACTGTGATTGCCCTTCTTCAAGGTTAAATGCTCCATACAGATTCCACTGCTGTTCTTCATATGAGATGATTTTTCTTTGACAAGCAATGCAAAATATTACAGTAGCTATCCACGTGCTTACTTTTCCTAAATTAACAACAGCACTTTTATTTAACAACTTTTATACTGGTGGCATCCTTATCCCTCATGAGCCACATTTTCAAGAAGTAAAAAACAATAATCAGAAAATGAAGCTTGGGAGAGACTACAAAAGGTTTTCTAATCATCACAGCCCATTTCGGCTGCTTGTGGATCGTGTTTGTCTAACAGAACTTGTTTGCTCTGGAGCCCTCTCTACTTTCCCTAAGTTATCTATTCTGTGATTAATCATTCTCACCATCACAAAGGTTTTTCTAATGACTTATCTGCATTACAACCGATGCAATTTAAAACCAGGATCTGCTGTCCAGTCCACAGAAAATGGATCACAGCTATCTTCTTTGCATACCTATCTTTAACTCACTTCAGATTGTTACATCTTCTCTCTTCCCTAAAGTAAATAAATCTCTTCCAGTTTCTTTCACAAGTCAGCACAGATCACTAACCATGCTTAGGTTTCCATATGCACTCTTCTTCTACTTGAGATGTTGCCTGTTCTGAGGCAGCACAAAGATTTCTTCAGTTGTACCATCTCTTTTCCACAATGTGATACCATCAATGTGTACTCAGTAGGCGGACCAGCGTAGTCCCTTTGTGCAGGAATGAAAATAGAATATATATAGTTTTTTAATTGTTTCTCTGTTCAGGATAGTTTCAAGACATGAAGAAGGCATTTATAAGAACATAATCCATGTGTGGATTCAGGAGCATGATCAGGAAGTGACAGTATAACAGAAGATGCGTTGGGCAGCTCTTTCAAAGAAGAGGTAGCTGAAGACTACAACAAAACCAGACTCATTTTACAAACACATTTTCAATGAAATCATGGCTTCATCACAGATTTTCAGGCTCTGCCTTGTTTTGTTTTGTTTTTCACATTGGCTATTGCAGGTTCCCAGATCAGATTTGATCAGGCATTTTACATCTTTTCCAAGCATTTTTAGAAGGGAGAATGGCTTTGCTGTCAAAATACCGCTGGGGCTACTGCCTTCCTCTCATGTATTGCCAGGTCTGTTCATGAGAATTCTTCGTCACACTGAAACATGTAACTCCATTTCCTAAATGCTGTGTCAAGCGGTTTATACACACACCAATTAGACTCTGATCAGCAGTCAGCATGCTCTATATGGGATCCAATGGGAATATGGTGTTGGACTGCATCCTATGGAATTAAGATAAGTTTTAATCAGTAAAACAGGCTGCTGCGTCTTGGCCAGCTTGGGTAGGCTTTCAGTGTCAGAGTCGTTTCAGATTTTAGGCACTGTATTGTAGGGGCTGAATCTCATGAATACTAAAACTACTTTACAATGTCAAGGAGGTCTTTGTAGCTGCAAACGAAGAACGTATTTCTCACAACCAAAGTATTTTTCTGTCTAATATGATACTTCTTTGTTTTATTCTTTCAGGTGGAGAGGATTGTAGACAAAAGGAAGAACAAGAAGGGCAAATGGGAATATCTCATCAGATGGAAAGGTTACGGAAGCAATGAAGATACTTGGGAACCGGAACATCATCTCTTACATTGTGAGGAATTTATTGATGAGTTCAATGGACTACACGTTAGCAGAGAAAAGCGATCGAGACATGGAAAACAGACCAGTACTACAAAATTTTTACGGGAAAACCGAGGGTCATCTCTTGAGAAAATACCACATAGACCTTCTGAATCTGGGAAGGCAAAAGGGTCAGCACACAAAAGGAAGAGAATCAATCCTTCTCTACAAAAACAGAAACGGGGATACGCAGCAAAGCCAGCATCTGCTAATGACAGGGCTGCTAAAACTGTAACTTACCGAACTACTCCCAGCGGTTTACAGATCATGCCACTGAAAAAGCCACAGAATGGTCTGCAGAATGGAGATGGCAGCCACGAAAAGGATTCTAGACATTTTGGGAATGGCTCACAACAGCAAAACGTGGATATAAATGATCATGAAGGAGAACAAAATTTGCCCAGCGTGTTGGAAGTTAGTAATGAATCGCCTGTTGTGAACGGAATTGGTATGTGATTTTCAACAACTACAGTCTTTTGAGGGGGGGGTTAATTGCAGAAACTGCAAAGTCCAGTCATGGAACAGTGATTGTCATGCTACACAAGAGATGTGGTGAGAAACACATAAGTTTCACATTCTTTCCCAATTCCTTATGGCATTTTTCTCAGTTGGCTTATCTCCTCCTCTTTTCTATGGAGTAAGGGAAAGCAGCGTGGGCTTCATTGCATGGCACTGCAGTGTAAAGTTCCTATGAGGACGTGATGATGATTTGTGTAGTAGTAATGACAGCTGAGTTATGTCTAACCCTGAGATTATGTTTGTCTTTATTACCAAGTGCCAAGTCACTGATCGGTTGTACGTGCACAGACCCAATGGTCTACAAAGATCAGAAGCATTTTATGACATAATTAATACTACTCTTGCTAACATATCCTGGTAAGTGTGTCTGAGTACAAGTTCTTCAGGACTAATGCTCTTCAGTACTGAAGAATACTCAGACTTTCCAGACTCTCACCTTTGGCACTGACTAGAAACGTCAGAACTCGCAAGACATTCTTAAGTGGAAGATACAGACAGCCTTAAGGTGAAAAGAATGACTTGACTGTAAGAAAAAGTTCATTTCTAATCCCCATAGTTACTGGCTGTCTTAATTCTCAAACAATAAACCATCAGAGAACATAATCATACATTCTCTGTGAAGTATCACACAGTTTAATGCAACTGTACAGCTTCTCATTATCTAGGTAGGTCCTATCTTTTCTTCAGCCTATCAAACTTGCAGCAAAGATGATGCTTTGTAGCAGAAACTTCCATACACAACCTTCTATTAGATCAACTATTTGATTGCTTGGTTGTATTTCTTTATTTTGTTGCTTTCATGGGCTTATTTTTTGACCTTTGCCTTTGGTGTGTGTGTGTTTTTTCAAATACCTTTTAAAAGCAGCAGGAGCTGTTCCAAATGATTTCCTACTGCTTACTGATATAGTGGCAAAACAATATTTTGAGTATTATTTTTTTCTGCTCTTACACACTGCATAAAGGTTTTCATTGAGTGATACACAGTTGCTCTTAGTTATTTTTCCCTTCCAGTCGCAGTTAATTTAGAGCACAGCTATATGTATGATTCCTTTCATTATGCGTTTAATCTGCTTTACTGCTGCCAATTCACCTTTCTGTTATGACTCACTGGAGCTCTTCAGAATCTTTCGTAGTATTTACTCTACTTATTTGGTATTCTCTTCAAAATTTCCTCTCATACTTCTCTTCTCAGTTCATTAATACCTACATTAAATAAATTAATCCTTCTGCAGGTCCTTGGGGCAGCCACTACTAATCACTTGACATGATGAAAAGTAACCATTTGTTCCAATTATTTATTTTTATTAGCCACTTTCCACAGCCCATGATAGCACTCATTTCCTTAACAGCTTCTTGTGAATCGCCCTGCCAAAAACTTTTCAGAAGTCAACATAAATTATTTCATCCAGCTTTCCATTTTTCACTCTACCACCAACCTTAGAAATGCTTCTTGCTTTGGGAAGCTGAGCCGCCTTGCCCACTCTTAATAATTACATCTTAGAATGGCTGGGGTCTTGCAACGCAGACATCAGCTACCTCGTTAAAGATACACAGCATATATAGTCATCTGTAAAAGTGTAAGTAGCCCAGATGATGCCAGCAACACTTCAAACTGTCGCTTCAATTTGAGCTCATGTGAGCCTGCTTAAAAAGTTAGATGCTTCTCCAAAAAGTCTTGATACTTAACCGCAGATCGTTTATGTTATTCATTGAGGAAGTTCTGTTACAAGATGCAGCTTTTCACAGCACTGATTCCCATATGTAGATTTCTTGTTTTTTAACAAAGAACTGAAGAACTCTAAGGTCAAACGAGCTGCTGTTTGTCCCCACAGAACATAGCAGCAGTGTCACCTGTGAGCACTCAGTTTCAGCAAGAAGCTGCAGTGCCGGAGCAGCCCCGGGTTTGGCCGTGCTGGAACTCCTGGCCTCATGGCTGATGCATGCAGCTCTTGCATTGCTCATCTTCCTTGAGGCAGGAGATCTGTGACTCCCAATCCAGTCCTCCTCTAAGAAAACCATACCCAGCAGCAACACCACAGTCGGAAATCCCTCCAGCTTTGCTCTGTGATCCTCAGCACACGCACAGTGGGGAAAATCACAAAGAGGAGAGATGAGGCTACCAAAGTCAGAGCAGCAACTAATGAAAAAGGCCCTAAAAAAAAACCACCAGACTTTTTTCTTAATGCTGCCCTATAAACTTGAGAAATCATGTTTCCTGATACAGGATTTTGCATCATTCGAAACGTCGAATCACAGAATCTGGCATTCCACCATTTACCACAATTAACTGACCTCTCCCAGTATTCACACTCACAGTAGATGCCAGTGTGACACTGCCACGTGCCCAGCGAGTATCACTGCGGGGAAAATGTCACACTAAAACTAGCCTGAAATTTTACATATTACAAAGAAAGTTTGGGAGAAAAAATGCCCATGTGTTGAACAGAAGTTTTCTTCCCAACATCTTGGGTTTCAAAACTTTCTCCAAATCCGAGCCAAGGTCCCCACGCTCTGTCCCCCGAGACCTGCAGTTCTGTGGCCGTCTGCTTGGCGGGGCTCCCACCTCGAGCTCGGAGGCAGCCAGCTGTGCCAGAGGTTTCAGGCTGTCTGCCACAGAGTCTGGAAGTCAAAAGCCCGGCGTGCCCCACTGGCACTCACAGGGCTCCTGGCACTAAATGCGGCGCAGAGACAGAGCTGGGAGGGCCTGGGTTTGGCTCCCGGAATCCACGGCTCCTGGGCAGCCCTGGGCAGCATCCTACCAAGCAGACATCTGTGTCTGTTTTGAGTTTGCCTATGTGAAGCCCAAATGAATGTCAGCCTCCTCTCATTGCTAAGTGGATGAGCGCACTGAAAATATATTTAGAAATTTTTAGTTGTTCTAGAGATGAAGATGTTTGGTATGTATATACATCTACATGGGTATGGGTAATTGTTTCCTGCTTAACCATAGATAAAGCTCTCACAAACAAGCAATTAACCCCAGAGAGATGAAAGCATATGTATAGAATCCTATTTACAGCATCACAGAGGGAGGGCACTCTCATATGCTGAAGTTGGGAGAGCCCTTTTATATCAAAACCTCTCTCCTGACATCTACACTTCCCTTCGTAAGGAGAGCAGCGTCATCTTTATTGGCAGTTATTTAAGGGTCTGCAAATTGGAAAATGCTGAAAACCTCTGCAGGAGAACATCCACTGATGCTCCCAGGAGCTAACAAAAGCATTCTTTCTGATGACATTTGTTGTCTTCTGTTATCACGTTGCTGTTTCACTCCTTCCATTGTAATTGCAAGTGATTGTTTTGTCAGGTTTCTTGACAGCATCAAGAAACATCCCCTTTTAATTTTCTCTTTCCTTTCCTACATCGCTCTATTTCTGTACCATCTGCTGAAGAATTTTTGCTTGTCATGTATCACTAACCACTGTTTTCCTCCACTACAGAAATCTTTGTAGTCTCATGGTGCCCTTGATTTAAATATTCTCTATGAACTTAGTCATTGCTTCCTCTTGTTGTTATAGCTTGTTCAGTTTTATTTATTCTGGAGATGTACTGGCAGTAAAAGACAGCCAAATATGCTTGCTTTCTCAGTTTGGATAAAAACTCATTGCTTTTAGATATCTTACAGATGCTCCCTTAGCTGGAGAAGTCTGAAATTATTAGTAAATTATCACCAGAATGCTTTTTTAAAGTATGTACAGTATTAACCATTACCCACAAGAAAGACAGGAAAGAGACAGAGAAAAGAAAGGCTGTTGGGCTGACAGGAATACCAAGCACTTCCACCACTGAGAATAAAGGACAATGTTTTATTTCACCTACAAAAAATGAAACACACAGCTCCTTTCCATTTAACATAAATGTGTGCTGCTAATAAAAGGAGCAGTCCAGACCTTCTTGCCACAACACCATTATTCCCATCCCTTCCCTGGCACCAGTATTAGTACTCTTGAGCCTACAAGGTGAAGCAGCTCTTTCCTTTCATGCTCTCTGTCTACCTTATCTTCTTAGATTCTAAACTTCTAATCTGTTTTCTGCAGTGCTTAGTACAACAGAGGCCCAGACTCAGTCTGGATTCTTCAGGCACCTTCTAGTACCAACAGCAGCAACAGTAATATCAGTACATTTCCTCTCCTTTGATGGCAGTGGAAGTAGATGGCCTAGACAAGGTGCAGGGACAGGCGACTGAAGTGGCGAAGTGGATTACAAGACTAGAAGGGTTTTCAGTGTGGGGAGAGGCAGGCTGAGAGGGGATATGATCAAAGTTTACAAAATCATTAATGCCTCCAGTGAAATAAATGCAGAGCTGTCATTTCCTAAATCCCTCAACAGCAGAACTAGGGGCCACTTACTGAAACTGGTGGATCATCAGATAAAAGCACAGATGAAAGAAAATTCTCCCCTCTACAGTGGTTACTAAACTTCTCAAACTCAGACCACAGGAGGCTGTGGAGACAGACAGCATCCACAGGCTCAAAAAGGGATTAGAGAAATGCATGAAAAGGTCCGCAAGCAAATACTGAAGGAAACACGAAGGATGAATCTTCCCATGTTCCTGTATGACGTGTAGGGATGATAACAGGGGAAAGGACTACAGAGAATGGCCAAGCTTGGGACACCTCCTTAAATAGCATCTTTCATTGCCATTCTTGGAAACGGCACCAGTGTTCTGGGAATATCTTAATTTCCCTTAAAATATATTGAAACTTCTAAATATGTGCTTAGGTACCTTCCCAACTCATACTAGTGGTTAAGCACAAAGTAATAATTCAATTAAACTCCCACTACAGGAAGGATTATTTTCTGCTTTCTATCTGTACTTAGGCTGAGCATCATGTAGTCCCTCCTAAGCTGGTAAACCACATTTAGAAGTACCTAAAGCTTCCTTAGTTAATTTGTGACTTCCTTAATTTATTTCCCATGCATGACAGATTACTTGGTGACGGCCTCTTTCTTCCATTGTCACATTCATTTTTCATCTTGGCATGCAAAGGTACCGTTTACCTTTGTGTGCATTCAGCAGGTGCTAACTATTAAACCTCTCACAAAGGCAGATGGATGCCTTACAACAAGCCTTCAGAAGCTCCATCACATCCACGCAACTGCCCTTCTAAATGGGCCTGATTTCACTTGATTTTTGTCTTTGGATTTTGCTGATCATTTTGTCCAGTTTATCAGATGCAGCAAGATTATAGGGATGTCTACACTGAGACAATTTACTCACTGTATATTGTTCTATTCATCATCCATCCTTGGAAAAGACACTTCCCCACCTATGTTCCTCTCATATTTCATTTAGATCTTGCACTACCCCAGTTACAGTTAGAACAACATATGATTTCCTACATCATATATTTAATTTACAAACGGAATACATTACTCAAGCAAAGAAAAATGCAACATAAATATATGAAAGTATTTCTATGAGGCATTTGTTTGAGCTGGATCACCTGTGCAAATTAATCTGCCATTCTCTTAGCGTCTGTGTTTGAAATTGGTGTGCCTTCACCTTCAACACAAGGCATCATCCGCTTCATGTTCACTCATCCCTCTGCCTTTTTAACTTCTTTACCATATACCAGTATTTTGGATCTCTTAACATAACTGTAAGGAGGTTTGTGATAATGATATCTGCATGTAGATAAATGCCTATACACACGACCAATATTAACATATCTGTTAGGTGAAAGACAGCTTACTGTGACTGTAAAATGTATCAAGGAAAAGCTTGTGGTCACAGCAGTGATGGCTAACTGCAACTTCTAACACTAACCAAATGGGCAGGGAAAAGAATGCCAGGTGAGGTACCTGTCTGCTCAGTGAGAACTCCCCTCTCTTACTGTCACATAGAGATGCTCCTCAAGAGACAACTTGTGTTAAAATTACCACGTTGTAATGACTTTTTGGTCACCATGAAAGGAAGAAAATATCACTTTGAAAGATGGGATATGGGCAAAACTTGTCAAGTTTCATCCAAAGCTGAAGTAGAATTTTGTACAAAATTCAGCGATCATCCCAAAGTGATAAGAAGGACCATGATATAACTGCTTTCACTTTCAAAGCGGAACTGAATGCCGTATGGAGTACCAGTCCTACATGCTATAATTCACTTGGGCTAGTGCTTGTCTGATAAAGGAAACTTGGAGTCTAAAGCTCGAAGGAATAATAAGAATGGCTTGAGCCCACATTTGATGAGACAGGCATACTCTTGATTTACCAAATTTATCACATAGAGGCTACTGCAAAATATCGTGTTATGTTTGAGCTAATAAAAAGTGTGAGTCAGTTTCTTTGAAGGTATAGGCATAATTATGTTTTGATTATTTCCATCTGAAAGGTTCTTCTCTGGCCAATGGAAGCTTGAATCTACACAGCACTGTGAAAAGGAAACTAGATGGGGAAAAAGATTATGTCTTCGATAAGAGACTAAGATACAGCGTGCGTCAAAATGAAAGTAACTGCCGGTTCAGGGACATTGTGGTGCGGAAAGAAGATGGTTTCACACATATTTTGCTGTCGAGTCAGACTTCAGATAACAATGCACTGACCCCAGAGGTAAGCACGTAGCCATAGAAGCCAAAGAAAGCCATCCTAAGGTGTGGGTTATACTTGGAAACACTGCATTTTAATTTAAGTATTTTTATCCTAATTGATTATCTTAGAAAAGAAAGTATGGAGCTCAGATATATCTAACTTTTTCATGCTTGGGATTTCTATGTAAAAGAATGCGATGGAAATTGGTTTTGAATTGACATGTCTGAAACTGAAAAACAGAGCTAAGGAAAGGAAAGACACTCTGCATTTCCAGCATGGAGTTGTATGCAGATCTCCCATGCTGAAGTTACTGATATATGCCATCTTTAGTGAAATCTAGTCTCTCTCATACTAATATAAATAGTGCTCCAGTTGTTGCACAGGGAGGTATTTGAGGCTATACTCTGAAACAGTAATTGTAGAAGTATACCTTGATCCCTAATTGCTTGTTTTCTAAATCACTTTATGAATCTTTATTTATGAAATCTTTGCCAATTAAGGGCTCTGTTCCCAGCTGAATTGCATAAAGATGTTCAATATATAAACGGTACTAATTAATTCCCTAGTTTCACAACATGACACACTTAGGGTCAGACTTGTAGCTTGTACTTCTCAAGTACATACAACAGTCACAGGAAGGGCTGAGGAGCTACTGCCTCCATTCTTCATGATCTCTGCTCAGTGGGCAGCGATGTCGTGGTAAACACTTCCTATGTCAGAACAAAAGGAGTATAAAGAAATGCCTGCAGCAGGATGCATGTCGTGGAGAGCAGACAACATGCTAGATCCTGTTCCATGAAGGCAGTAATGGCCGGATGGAAAAGATGCCACATATCCAAGGAGAAGCTTTAGGAGCTGCCTCCCATTGCCAGTTTGGCTGTCCGAGCATCCTGCAGACTCCTCCCCAAGCTGCCCTTTTTTGTCCACCAGACACCTCCACACAACATCAGAACATTCAGTGTGAGCACAATTTGAGGCAAACGCAATCTGCAAGTTTTAGGAATTATTTTGTTCAGTAAGAAGAAACTGAGTAAATTTTAAATGAACTGACTTACAGTGAGCTTCCAATAAAATCACCATGATTTTATCTGAATGATGGGCCCTAAATTTGACTCCACCTTCCCAGATGCACACAAACACATGGGCATTAACACCAAGAACTTAAATCGCTTAAACTGTTGGTACCAACATTTATCACTCTTAGTTTTTAAACTATTTAATGTTTAAAAAGACTATCTCAGTAATTAACCCAGAACACCAAACACCTGCTTTTAATTCTAGTTCCTTAAAACACATTAGATGATTGCATCAAATCCATCATTCCATCTGTGCATTAATTGCCACTAATTAACACTGCAGGTAATTTAAAGGAAGAGCCCAAGGGCCTGAAAAAAGGCACAAAATCAAGGGCTTTCTCTGCTCAGGATGAACAGACATATCTTCACATTGCTGGCTGTGCAGCTCCCCATCAGCAGTGTTCAGATGCACTAACCAGTGAATGAACTCAAGCTCTTCAGGTCTGCCAGACCAACCTGTTTCATTCTTCGACAGCATGCAATATGTCAGGGGCCCACCTCCATATGAGGATAAATGATTAGCACCTCTCCTTGCATCACCGCACTGAACTATTTCTACAGAACTTCACTTGAAAACGAGAAAAAGCATTTCAGAAAGCTACATTACTGACCAGAAGCTGGATGGTCGGGAATTAATCAAGCTTTTAATGAGCTCTCCACATTTAGATTGTCTGTTTAAAACCCATCCAGGCTGAGAGCAACTGGAAGTCGTTCCCCTCTGACGGCCGCTTGCTGGCAAACGTGAGACTGCTCCTTTGGCCTCCATCCAGAGAGCAGCCCGTGAGCACTCACACCACGAAACCCAGCACCTCCAATATTGGCTATTTCAGCAAAACAAAACATGTTGAGTGCCCAGTGCTACAGACTGTCACCCACAGCCGCAGTTAAGACGAACTGACAGAGTAGTTCAAGGAAGTTAACAGCCATTTTGGTTATGACACCTTTTTGTGAACCCTGGGTAATAAAAAGGCACAAACACGGAACCCCCACAAACGTAAGAAACGCTAATTTTAAGTTCGATCAGAAGCTCAGTAAATCACGTTTGCCAAATCCAAAATGGTTAATTCACTCAGAGCAGGTTTCCTTGGTGTGTTTAACATCATGGGCTGTCAGTTCTCAGCCATCCATGGCAGAGAAATGAAAAGGTGTGCACTGCCCACAGTCATTATAAAATTAACCTCATAGAAAATCACTCTTGCTCTTAAACACCCCTGCTTCTCTTTGTGTTTTAGTGAAACCTTCCCATGCAATCTAATAGTTTTGTTCATCCCCTGCCCTCCAGCATTGATGCCAATTTAATTAAAGTAACCAACATATTTAGGATTACGGCACAGCGTTCTGCATGTCAAAGCTGACTCAAAATCAGACCTTTTCCTACCCAACAAAATTATCACATGCCACGAAGCCAATTCATGCTACAAAATCAAACGCAGCTTAGAAAAGGCTGCCTGCATTTTCATCATGCATTTTGGTAACGGCAGCACACCTGTGGTTCCGTGCGGGTGACTGCAGCACAAAATGTGCCAATGCTCTTCCAGCACTATTTACACCAACTGAAGTTGGTTCAGTGCCACTACAAGGAGTTGAGTTTTTTCTACCGAATGTTCAGGGACGGTCAAAATACATTTTAAGACCTTCTAAAGCTTTCATGCCGGTGTCACAAAACGGCTTCATTGTTTACTGCAGTGTCTTAGGCTTGCTACTTTTAAAGTTCATTTCATCGTATCCAAGACTGATATAAGTACCACTTCACATACAACAGTCAGGTTTCAGGTTTCCAGCCATAAGAATTAAAGGGCTGAAAGTTCTGCCAGGTGCATTTTGGAGCACTGGCTTGCTTTCACTTCTCCTTACTTACAACTTAAGGGGAAATAAAAGATAAAATGTGGCTGTTTTCTGCATTTTTGCTCTCATACACAGAGATTAATCCAGTGGCCAGTCCTTACTCCCAGCAATAGCCCGGCAGGTTCATAGCTCCTTTCTCTGTCAAACAGAACAGACTCAGATCTGTTTGCATAAAGAGGCAGTAACAAAAGGCATCCATATGTAAAAAGGCTCGGTGGTGGAGGCTCTAACACAACTGAATGGCTTTAAAATTTCGCTTTACTACAATATTTACAAAACATTTACCTTTAAAGAAGTCAGTAGTAAATCCTGAGAGGTTCAGAGAAGTTCACCTTTTAAACTTGCATTCCTGTTTGTATGAACAAGAGACCTCTGTTCAAGATACTTTGTGTAATGAAGGCGATAAGTTCCCAGCTTCCTGATTTCCCCAGAATGTAAGCAATATTGAACGGGAAGGGCACCAAACACCTTTTAAAACTTCCTCTGTCCCATGAAAGGCATTGAAATAAGCTTTGGGAAGTTTAATGAAATCTTTAAACAGTTTACGTTTATTTTGCAGTACAAGGTCCTATTAAAGGACTAACCAACTTGTTTTCTTGACTGGATTAAAAAAAAACAAGCAGCTTTTAAGGAAGTGATAATTTTATTGTATACCTGGGCTCCAATAAAACACTAAGGGAAGCATTAGGGCTGGCCTGAATTTGGAACTTGATAGATTTTGGCCCATGTTGTTTTCTAAATGCTGCCTCAGAAACGTTCGTAACATAAATGCAAATAGAAATGCTGCCCCCACAACTGAAAACTGCCTAAAAGACCATTAAAGAAAAAAAAAAAAGCTAATTAGAGGAAGCTTGAGAGTAATTTACAGTTTATATTAAGAATTATTGGTGTATCGATGTAACGTAAGGAATTGGAATCATTTAAATCATTAATATAAATAATTATAATTATTGTTTTCTCTGAATATTAATAAAAATGAAATAGTATGATTATTAAGTGGAGCCCTGCTAATAGTCATTTTAGATCTGGTCTATTACTGAAAATAAAAGCAAATGGGACAAATCCCATTGCTATACCAAAATGATGGGAGGATTAAGAACCATGGCAGAAAGCACAGGGAATCTGATAAGTGTAACAAAAACTACATAGGATCTCTATATGTACTGAATTTCTTGCTGTGTTAAATGGAAATTCATACTTAAACACAGACAGCAGGTTCTGAGCCAAAATTAAATACTGAATAATGCAGTTTAATACATAATTCCATAACCCTAAAAACAATCTATTTTATCTTATTTTACTGTTAGTAGCTTTGCTATAATCATATAAACACCTGTAGGGAAATACCCATGCATACACTACTGAACAGCAATGCTGAAGGTATTTGGAGCCACAGCAGACAGCAGGGTGGATGTAAATAGGCTGACTGATAACCAGGTGAACTTTGGTCCACACAGGAAAAGGATTGAGGGAGTTGCTATATTTCAGTGAGCTTCTGAATACCTTTTAATAACAAAGTTAACAAGCTTACAGATATCTGCCCCCTCTCCCCCCCCCAAATCTTTTGGAGATCTAAAACAAACACTGCTACACTCAGGGTTTTATTTCTGTTTTCTCATGCTGTTTTCTTTTGCTAGAAAGTAATGGAGCAATGGAAATAAATTTCCAGGCCTGCTCAGCAGCACATCCCAGAATACCAGCAATGCCTTCCCATTTTCCACTATATCCCAGAAATCAATTCCTAATAATAGACCTTTAATATCATTCTCCAAAACACTGAAATAACAGCAATAGCAGAGTATTGTCTCTTCAACAACTGGCTGTACAGCCTCTGCTCCTAATGTTGATAGGTGAACTTTTAGACGGCTTTTGCCATCCAAATCAATGAGGGGAAAGTAAGAAAGAAACAGGCTTGCCATGGTAATGATGTGCTTGAAGGATAGCAGTGGGAACATCAAAGAGATGGAACATAAGCAAATGTCACTGGGAGAAGGGGCACAGAAGAGAAACTTGCTGAAAGGAGTACCATTTTGTGGCATCATATTTAAAGCAAAACTCCTTGTTGTATATAAACATGTTTGACTGTTATTCTCTGACATTACTCATACACCTTCCCTAAGAAAGAGCACGTCCCTGGGCAGCTGTGCCACTGCATCACTGCTCCTCAGTTTGAGTTGTAGAGAGGAGCAGGAGGGTCCCTGGACTTCACTTCTGGGTTTAGGGGCGTATCTTAAATGTAGCACTTCAGAGTAAGAAGTTTTTGGAAACAGAAAGTAGTGAACAAAAATAATTACGAGCCAACAGTCTTATTTTTCTCTTACATAGAAACCATATTTGATCCCCAACCACATTTTGCTGTTTTTTACAAAAATCGACCCTGAGCAGAACTTTCAGCACAAACAAGAAAAGATTGACTCAGCTGGGCCCTGTGTAAAGGAAGCACTTTGACACACGAGTGTGTGTAAGGGCAGGACGTGTCACACCAGGTGAAATGATGGCCCTACCCAAGTGTGAAGAGCAGCTCACGGCAGAAGGGAAGCTCAGATTGCTTCCATCGATTACAGCTTCCAAACTGCGCTGAATTATGACAAGGAGTTGCCCACCAGGATTTTATGAAATAATATTTCCTTTTAAAAATCATTAGGAAAACAGTTGTACTCAGATGAAGGGCCATTTCCTTACAATAACAGCAGCTCCATTCTGTACAGACTTTGATTAGTTTGATTTATGATGCGATTAATAGCTCGATCCAGTTCCAAATCAGAGTGTAAAAATGTCTCTCTCCCTAGAGGCTTTTTTGCTTTAACTTTTGTAGGCTGTAACAATATCACTGACCACAGAAAAAATGAATAATATATTTGTCATGTCAATGTATACGATGCCCTCTTGTCCTACCTTGCTCTGATACATGCCATATAAACCAAAGCAGTTGACAAACTGAAAAAAAAATGGGGTTTACAGGTCTTATTTACAACTGGGTGAGGTTTATAGGCTGTTGTTGTGGTAATCGTGTTACAGAGGATACGGTGATGTTCACTGAATATTAACTATGAAAACAAAAGAAAAGTGATATTTGAAATTATTAAATTGCAATCAAATACTGGAAGTTAGCTTCAATTTCCCACAGGACAAGCAGAGAGTAGCCAAATCCTCAAAACTCTTTGAATTAGTCAGCGTCTACAAAGCACTTCCAAAGATCAAATATTTTGTAAACTCTCAGTGTTATCATTCTATTAAAATTATGCAAATATATATATATATATATATATAATGGATGTAAGTATTAATAGTGCCCAAAATTTAAGTCTCTCAAAATCAATAAGGTTTGTAAAAGTAGGGAAATGATATTGCAACGGCATGCATGTCGAATTGTTTACTTTTCTTTATCCACAGATCATGAAGGAAGTTCGGAGAGCATTGTGCAATGCATCAGCTGATGACAGTAAACTCTTACTTCTCAGCGCAGTGGGAAGTGTATTCTGTAGTGGCCTAGATTACTCATATTTAATTGGCAGGTTATCCAATGACAGAAGAAAGGAAAGCACTAGGATTGCAGAAGCTATAAGGTGACCCAAGCTTACCTATGATCTCTAAATTATGAAATGCAGTGTGTGATTATAAAGATATATATCAGGTCCAAAAATGTTGTATATATAAGTGTTGATTGCATTCTAATTATAGTCCTGCAAATTTGTTTAGTGAAAACCTTGGACCTTTGCTTATTACAAAAGAAAGCACACTTATTCCAGTGCTAACTATCCATAGGGATTTATTTTATTCCACTTCTCTGTATTTAATACTTCAAATTCATCCTCCAAATTTAAATACAACTTTGTTGCTGTTTTTCCAAATTAACTATTGCTTCATTTTGTAAAGTGGTTCCTGAAAGGCAGATATTTTACTTGTTTTAATGTTCGTCATTTTAATGAATTTCAGTACAAATGGGAATCCATGGCTTAGTCATATGCTGTTGAAACAACAGTATTCCACTGTATTTCAGAACCTTATTAGAAGGGTCTCCATTCTTTTTCTTAAATGACTTAATATATACGCAAATGTAGCTTTATTTTCATCACTAAAATGTGACTTTCCTTATATACATATCACATTACCTCAATAGAAATTCGGAGCTTATGACATGCAGTCTACAAATCAATCTGCACAATACATCACCAACGACTTACATTATCCTCAAGGTATTCGTTGTACAGATTTGGCAGATCCTCCAGTATAAACCAACATTACTCCACTGAAGTCAATGGTGTTCCACCAGTCTATACCAGCGGAGGGTTTGGTCCTTTCATTTTTTACTCCCTACAAATACTGTAATTCTGAGAGCTTTATGATTTTAAGCAGCAGATTCCTACAATTCTGTGAAGGAATTCTTAAGTGTTTGTTTTACAACAGACCTGTATTTGGGATGTGTAACACAAGATTAAGTGCAGTTGTTGCATGACGCGTTAACTGCCGACTGTCTTGGTTACAACTAATGCAGATCAGTTTGGATTCTCAATTTAATACTTCTGAAAGTCTCAAAGTAGCCAATGTTCTGAAAGAATTAAAATGTACTTCTTAAAATATGATAAATCACAACCAGTTTTTAAGACTCTATGCCTGAATATCACTCAGTGACGCCTTAACAACAAAATCTCTTTGAAGGGATTTCTTTCAATGCGAAGCAAAGGAAAAGAAAACCCAAAAAACAACTAGAGGGAAGAAAGTTGCTCTTCTTGTCCGATAGCACAGACACACTCGCACTCCCTGAAAACAGACAAATTTAATCATATTTATGCAAATACTGTGTAGATAGGTATTGTTATATACGTACACATTTATCTGCACACATTTAATATACAGGCATACTACCAGTTCTACATCTTAACGACCATAATCCAAACTGCAAGGCTGTTTTTCTACCCTTGGGCTCACCAACTGCTCTGGAAGTACTCGTACAATGCTCTTCTCCTCATCAAGAATGTCAGCTTCGAGCCCACTGGAAACAGATTTTTATTGTACCTCTGGAAACAATGCACTACTTTTTCCATTCAGCACTCTCTGTGCTTTCTACGAACAAAGGACTGAACTCATGGAAAATATACCATAATCAGAGGAGTACAAATGTACACTTTGCTTTCTCAGTGGTTATGATGTCCTCAAACACATTAATGCATCTCTGCCTCCACTGCTCTACATCAAATTAGACCGGTACGCTTCTAGCAAAATCAAATTAAAATCCTCATTACCATGTGTTTCCACTTGCTAAACTACAGATCTCATGTACTGATCGCAAATTAAAACTAAGGTTTAAATACGCACCAGATCTCATCTCACATGAGTGATTTATTTGGGCCCTGTCCTCATCCGTAGCCTTTGAGCTTTCAGCTCATGTCAAGACTGTAGCTTCTCTGCATACAGCACCAGCCAGACATGCCTGGCACTGCACACCTGAAGCAAGGGCAAGGTAGACAGACGGACTGTGCTGCAGCACGCATGCATGGCCAGCGAGCCCTGCGCACCCACAAGACTTGCAGGAATGCATTTCCAGCAGCAGCCTCCCTTGTTGCACCACCAGTCAGGCATCACTGTGACCTGACACCTAAAGTTCTGTCTGCAGTCAGAAGAAACGGAAGAATGACTTTTCTTGCCTAACTTCTTTACAGCCTTTGATGTCCCTCTGAGTTCTAACTACAACAATGCAACAACACCGAATTATCCCAGAGTATGCCTGATGGTCTGCTTTCCAGATCTCCTCTAGCAAAAGCAAAAACCTTCTTTATGTGATACTTATTCCTGGCTTCAAACCCCACTTCTGCTGTCAAACAAGAATTACATCTTTCGGTTCTTTTCAAAGACTGCCTTGAATTGAAAGAAGGATCTTCCAGCCCTGCAACTACATGTGTGGATATGTGGTTTGGAGACATGGGAACATGCCAGGCTCTGGGGACAGAGAACTCACTGAAACATGCAGCATGCAAAGCAGCAAGCACAGACAAGTGGGGCACTGGACACTGCAGCTTCTGTAGACCAAATTCAGGCATTTGTTCCCCCTTCTAATATTTTAGCCTTCCACTCCATGCCCTCCTGTTGTGCCATACTGTTGCTCAGCCTGCCTCTGTGACAGAGTCTGAATGTCTTCTCAATGTTCTGCTTCACTGTTTTCCTATCATCTCCAATCCTTCCTTCCTTGTTCACTTATGTGAAGACTTCACATTTCCTTCATCCCTTTCCCTTCACGAATGCACTCTGCTTTGTTTCTGCTACCCATCATCTACCATTTCCTCCCCACACTACCAGCTGTTCTTCCATATTCACTTTCAGGTCCCCCTTGTACCACACGCTTCCTTCTTTCCACAAGTTTTCTTCTGCTTCCATGCGGTCGTCAGATCAGCTGCCATTACTTATCCACACTGTTTATTTCTGCCTATCATCACATCCCAGTTTCCGAAGTGTACTCAGCCCTATTTGCAAAGCTGACTATGAAGGTTCACAAAATTCTGGAATTAATCAGGTGCAGCAACCTCCAGTCATTACCCAAGCATAAACAAGACCATAAACAAGCTATGATGAGACAAAGGAACAGCACTGTTTCTGCAAACAAAAATGAACCACAGCTCTCCTTAGCTCTGCCATCCTCCTGAATGAAATTATTTTGAACACAGAAAAACAGCATTCCTTATTTCACTCTATTTGTCTTTCTTCTGATCTTCTGTTTTATTCCCATGCCTTCTCACAGTCCAGAAAGAACTCTTTACTAGACAGCCTCATTCTTTGAGCACCACAATACTGAGTGACTTCAGACTCACAGTTTCCATTTAAAATACAGCCATTGCCCTTGCACTTCACTCCAACAAAACACTTACCTTCAGCATGTTTTTTACTGCCTGCCAAATCGGGACTCTAACCTGGAAGTCACACCTCCTGTTCTCAGATGCACAAGTCAAGGTCTTCATGACCTCAGTGAGAGAACTGCAACTCACTGCAAGGCACATCTGACAAAATGCAACGTTCTTTCCTACAATCAGTCAGCAATAATGCACTGTGGATCTAATAAGTACCCGGGGCTGGAACAGAATCACCTCTCTTGTTTTCAGCTTCATTCATGTATGTCTCTTTTCTCAAGTAATTGAGCATCTGATTTGCCTTCACAAACTGCTGTACACGGGCTGGTAGAGCCCATAATCTGTCTGCAATTATACTCTTTTTATCCCCCTAAATAGTGTATAGGTTATTCTATTCAACAGATGTCATTCCACAGTTCTTCGAAGGCAACTTATTTAAAATATCTCCTCATTGCACAGAATCTAACGTGTTCCAGTTCATTCACCCAACTGAATCAAATTACATCAACTCCCCTGTTAGATCCCATTCCCTCACATTTTCAGTTGTAGGCGGGCAAAGGGTAGCTACTTGGTATTACTCTTGGCCTTACTCTTCTCCTCCCCAAAAATGTCTATTTCTCTCTCTCTGATTCCCCTTTGTGGATCTTATTCTTCTATCTGGGGTGCCATGAACAGCTGCTGTCTCCCAGCCCAGTAATGGGACTTGCAGAAACCTTCCATATAAGATCTTAAGAGAACTTTTTGAAAACATAAATACCCAACAATACACACATGAGCCTCCCATCTTTCACACTATATTATGTATATCAAGTTAGCCAAACCAGATCATCAGAATCCATACTAGCCATTCTGGAACAAACTGAGAAGCAACGATGTGTACCAACAAGTGAGTTACTGGCCCACAACTAACCCTAACCAAACCATTCTGCAAAACGTATCACAGTCACTGCATCCCAGTTATTCAGTTCATATACAACACATGCAAAACTTATTAATATCCTGGGAACTATGAAAGATTAAATAATTAAATAGGAGATAAAATTTGTGTGCGTGAAGTAGAAAATATCTTTCAATTCTGATCTCATAAAACTGGGCCATGGCATTTATTGAGTTCACCTGTGGTTCTGATTTGTTTTCAGATTAAATACTTTTAAGCTTGGGATTTTTTCTAAATGATGCTTCTGTATTCAAGACCTTTCTTTTATTTTTTTTTATTTTAGGGATTTTGTAAAAGCTTTTATTCAATTTAAGAAGCCAATTGTGGTTGCTATCAACGGCCCTGCTCTTGGGTTAGGAGCTTCAATTTTACCACTATGTGATATCGTTTGGGCAAGTGAGAAGGCATGGTTTCAGACACCATATGCAACAATCCGACTCACCCCAGCTGGCTGCTCATCATACACATTCCCACAAATTCTGGGTGTTGCACTGGTAAGGTTTTCCACTTCGTATTGCTGAAGAACCTTTGTTCGAGTCATGCTCTTCTTTTCTCTCTTTAAAATGTAAACCACAAAACAACTTTCCCTGAACTGTCATAAATAGAAATGTAATCCACGGAAAGTTCATCTAATTCCCACCAATTTCTTATATCAATTCAATCAATTCCGCCTGCCTGGAAAGGCAGGAAATTCAGGAAAGACTTACATGGGTGGGAAAAGATTGTCAAGATCATGGTAGAAAAGAGAAGAAATGCTTCAGCAGAATGATGTTGCAGAGTTCTTGTCTGTGTTGTGTGGGGACTGTGCAGTAACACAGCTAGATGCTGTTCTCTACTGCTCTAAAGGTGCTCCACAGTAATTCCAGTGAAGTTGCTTCATTTTTAGCAGGATAACAAAGCAGAATTTGCCCCACAAAGTATTCCATACTCTTGGCACGTTAACACTGCATTATTGACAGTTGCTCTTGTAAAATCAGCAATACAGACTCATCACTCACGCCAGCACATTTCTCCTAAGCGAAACCCATGCTGTGCTCTGGCCACCTGCACAATCCTTAAATAGCTGCCAAAACTCCTTTTAAAGTGTTCTGCAATGTGGAAAGATACAGCAGACCATTTGTAAACTTAACTTTGAAAATAGCAGGCAAGTATGGGGGGGGAAAAAGAAAAACAAGATCAGGAGAATTACCATCCAAGATCTCAAGTTGATCTTTTGGTTTCACAGGCAAACGAGATGTTGTTCTGTGGGAGAAAGCTGACTGCACAAGAAGCCTGCAGCAGAGGACTGGTGTCACAAGTATTTTGGCCAACAACATTTAGCCAAGAAGTGATGCTCCGAGTGAAGGAAATGGCATCCTGCAGTGCAGTGGTAAGGAATCACACTACTTTGTGATTGAATGGCACTTTGCAGAGGTAAGGGGTGCTCCCGAGGCTCATCGCATCAGAAAGCAGGTCCTCAGCTTCCACAGCCATGCCTGCAGAACAGTCTAGCAATACAAAATCTGGATCGGGATCAGCAGACTCGTGGAGTTTCCCACTTTTCAGAGCAGGGAGGTTTGTTTCACTTTCCCATCTCCACATTCAGCCTATGACTAGAACCACCCTGCCACAGATTCTGAAAAAGAATTTCAGCAAAGGTTTCTTTCATGAAGGCAGAGCAGTCCAAAGCTGTGCATCTATACCAGGAAATCCCTGCTGTGCCAGTAAGAAAATAAATCTGCCTTTTGCATTGTCCTGGCCTACGTTTCATCTGACTCTGCCTTATTTTCTGCACCTGCATAGCTCCTGATTCTGCAAAATGTCCTGTGCAGTACAGCATGGTGCCAGCTAACATCTACTGTGAAGGAGGTTCAGACACAGAGGGATTTGACCTCAGTCTGGTCACTGAGTATCATGACGAAGTGATACAGGCTGCAGCAAAGCTCTACTAACAGGAGTGCACATTGCTGCAGTTTCTTTTAGTACTTCCCGTGCCTAAATCTGTCTTAACATCCCTCTGTTCCTTGTAAACGATCTGTTGTAAAAGAGAAGGTAGAGACGCGGGAGGTTTTTAATTAAATGAAGCACAGATTAGATCTCACCAAAGACATTCAGAATGAAAACCCTGCAAATGCAGCATAAGCTTATTTGATCAAGCTGATGTAACGTGCATTATGAGTCGAGAAAAACACTGGGCCTTGCTATGAAATCTTCCTTCCTTCACCATTACTGGCTGCCAGTAAAATCCTCACTTGAGTCCTGCTGGAAAGGCTGGAGTGAACCTGTGGACAAGGATGAGAGTCAAAGAACAGATGCATTCCCTGAGATCCTCAATGCAAATCAGGCTGAAGCCAAAGAAATAGTGAACGTGATGAGCTCATCCAAATTCACTGTGGATATTTGTTCACTGGGAAAGTAAGTGCAGGGCCCACTATTTGCAATTAGCATCATTTCATTGAATTATAGAAATATTATTTCAGATGACTGCTTATATTATGCTAGGCAAATTAACCTCCAGAACACAGACAGGGAGTGCTTTTTCACTTAACACCCTTCTGTCCTTAAATATTTCACTTATATAAGCATTGAAGAAAATAAACTTCAAAGTATGTGCAGTAGAGGCCCATTTCTATCCATTTCTCTTTTGGTAATGAAATTATGCATGGGGACCAGCTGTTTAAGTTGGACATCCATATTTGGGTTTCCAGCCTCTAAAGCCTTAAAGATTATTTTACATAAAACGCCTTAATCTCAAGGGGTCCCATTTTCAAAGGAAAGCGTTCAGCTCCTTCTGCTAATACTTCATGGCAGACCTTCAATAATATAATAATATAATATAATATTTTGGCTTTAGGTATTGGAAGAGTCCAAATGCCTCATGCGGAGCTTCCTGAAATCCGGACTTGAAGATGTGAATGAGAAAGAGTGTCAGATGTTGAAACAGCTGTGGAGTTCCTCCAAAGGACTGGATTCATTATTCAGCTACTTGCAAGACAAGATTTACGAAGTCTGATGTCTTAGCCTAACGTAGGCGGCAAACGCTCCAGTTGTGAACAGAGTCAAACATCACCTGTGTTTGAAAAGCAGAGGCAATGCGTCATTGAGGAGTTTGTGACAGTGTATCCTACTGCATATGGTTGTGTCGATTTCCTTGTGAGCTACACCTGCCTGTAGCTGGTTTGATTTCATGTAACCGAGACATAGGCAGGCTTCTTCAGTGCACATATTCTCTACAGAGGGCTGCATCTTTCACGTGCTCATCCAGACAGAAACGTACATTCCATGTGCTGAGAAGCACCACTGAGGCCCAGTAAGGCACACCATCTGTAAGGATCTTTTTTGTCTGTCCTCCTTAACTTGTTCCTGCTCTTGCAACGCATTTGGGCTGACACAGAGGGCTCCATCTAAGAACCGGGTTGGCGCAATATTTTGTAGACCCAAACATCACACTTTTGAAATGCTTTAATTTTTATTTTTTTTCTCTTTGCTAAGTTCTAACAGTGTAATGGAAAAATCTGGTAATTTATATGTATAATATGTAAAGTTAGTTTTACCAAAACTACTCGGATTTTTTTTTTCCTTTGTTGAATTTATTTAACTTATTTATTTTTTGTTCATATTCAGCTGCCTGTTGATCACAGATCTTATTTTCATACTTCCCTTGACTGAATTGATGGCATCACGTGGGAATGCGAACACACTTTTAGCAGCAACTTATGTAAAAAAAAAAGCAAAGAATATATAGAAAACACACAGTATGCTGCGGGCACTAAAGGAAACAGCCACGTGCACGCTCGTGTACGTGTAAAATTGTATAAAAATATATGGAACAAATTCATTTGCCACAGTTGAGGGGAAAAAAATAGTGGATTCTGAATGAGATCCCCCCTAAGACCCTCTTCACTTCCTGCCTTCTGGAGGAGCACTGAAGGGCTTGCCAACAAGAAGCTTTATTTAAGTTTACGACAGTCCTGTTAGCCGGATGTGAGTGACAGGGTGAGCGGTGCCGCTCCGTGGCACCTGACTGTTCTTCAGGTTTAAACATCCCTCGTTGGTCTGAAGTCTGGAAGCAAACCCTTACGAGCCTTAGTCTAGTTGCCTGATTCCTCAGGTGTGAGATAATTTCTGCTCTGGAGGCCTTTGGGCGCGGGCCAACAGTTTATACAAGGTGCTAGGCATTGAGCTAAGCGGAGGGAGAAGTTTCGGGTTGCTTTTCCCGGCCCTCCACATCTGGCCACCCCACCATCTGGCCCCCAGAATGTACGGCTATCCATACAGCAGTCCACACGTAACAACAGTCCGATCTGCTATTTCAGAATGTGATCCTAGTACTTTTCAGCGACACTGACTGACTTCTGAACACTGGATCGACCTCGTTTCTTTCCTGCTAGTAAGGCAATTAATATGGGAATGACTCAAGCATGCTCTGTGACTCCAGCTGCCATTTTAGCGTGCCCAAATTACCGCCTCTTGAAGCAGCAGCTTTGCACATATTTTTGTTTTGCAGTTTGTGCACTTGCTCTCCATCCTTGAGCTCATGGTTTAAACCTCTGCAAACAAGGCTGGGAGGTTTCCTCCCTCACAGCCTTTCCACAAAGGGTTCCACAAAGCCCTTGCAAAGTCATCTAACAGGTGATTACAACAACCCTTCAACACATTTCTATAACATTTCGTGTTCCACAACTAATTAGAAGCACTGTTTCTATGGCCTAATTGTACCACCGAGTTTTAAGGAAAAGATCACCCTAAAGGCAGATGTTCTCGTGGAAGTTCTTCATTAAAAAGACAAGGCTTCTAATAAGCCTGCTCTCATGTTTCAAGAAATCCCCTCAAAACCAACAACTCCTGCTGTGCAGTCTGTGCACGAAGACACCCGCACTGCACCAGATGAGGGGTTACCCAGGTGAGAACCACTCGCACTCACAAGTGTTTGTTTGCACAATCAGGCCTCCAGGGGATGACTACAGAACTTTAACAAAATAATAAACCTTCTATAAGCAATGAAAATACCACGATTCCTCAGTTTCCTTTATTTCCTTTACTCCCGTCCAGAGAGCCATAACTCCTAGTCACGTGTCAATAAGATATTAGGAAGTTTATTTCGATACTGTGCTTGGTTTTTGTAGATAAGTATAGAGGAATCGCTCGGCAATGTGAAGGCCTGCTTTCTATATGAGATTTTCAAACGAAGAAGAATGATAAGCTGTTAGACCTTTAAACTGCATCATTTCATCTGAGTTTTCAAATAGCCGCAGCTTACCTTTTTTTACGACAAAGGAATAGTTGAAATACATTTTCTATAATTATTTTTCCATTCAAGCAAGTGCTAACCATAGTTAACATTTTTAATTGCTCATATCTATACAGTTACAGTCTAGTTTTCGTGAAATCTATTTTCCCTTCAAGAAAAGAATAATAATAATGTCTAAAGCTTCTTTTCCAGTATTTAAAGATCAGAATTGATTCGCTCTGTCCTTACGAGGTATCCAGACATTTCGATGTACTGTACATATTAGTCTGGGTACCTTTACTAATATTCACAGTATTTAAGATGATAAATGCAATTTGTTGTTAAGTATGTTATTTTATTCTCGTGTAAATTGTTTTGTACAATCTTTAAAAATCTACAGTTTTGCATTTGTAGATATTAAAGGTAAGCAATTTATTTTGTGTTGTCCTGCATGTATATTTTTGCTGTAGATAAGTGTTGCTCAGTTTACTATTTCAGTACATTTCTGTTTAAATGAATAAGCTTACAAACTTTAATACAGTATATATTTTCAGAATATAAACTTTTATATTTCTGTGGTAGGTTAGGGTATGCGTTTTAGGCAATCTTTTTCACTACTATTAACTGTTCTTTTAATCTATAATATAATGGTTTTGTGCCAATAGTTTTTAATTAGAAAAAAAAAAGGCTCTTTTAACATTAGGGATGAACAGACAATTTTGTTTGGGGTTTGTTTTGTTTTGTTGGTTTGTTTTTTTGTTTTGTTTTTTAATTATTTTGCCAGCCTTTAAAGTTTTAAATGTAATTTATAAATGTATTGCATTTGTGAATAAGCCTTACCATTAGGTACAAGAAATCTTTAAAGCTACATAATGGCTTATGTAGTACTAAGGACTTCCCCAACTAATTGCTGTAAGAAAGTTGGCAAATCAGAGTACAGGGCCTTAAGTTTTTCTTGTGAAAAGGGTAATACGGGTTGTTTCCTTTGAACAACATACTTGGACTTGTCAGCATGGGCTTTGTTATATATAAACCGTGCATTTGTGCTCCCAACCACAGTAGTTTAATCTCAGGCTTTGTGTGGCTGGGTCTATAAAAGTCAAATCTGGCTAAAGCCACCACTCTTTAGGAGACACTAAAGAAGTTTACATAAGAGACTTATAGACAATCTTAATCATAGTACATTTGGGTACTCGGTATCCTAGATGTGTTATCTGTGTCCGCCCAATTAACCGTATGTTTTAAGCCATATTAAATCTCTTTACTGCTTCTTTAAATACTACACTGAAAGTCATTCACTAGCTTCCTTACTCACAGACAGGACTTCAATTTTTAGAGAATAAAAATATTATGCCTTCCATAAAAACAAAGGACCAAAGAACTGCATTATTCTAACCAAGCGTTAGTTCCGCAGCCAATGAACTCACATGACGTTTGTACTGAAGATCAAATAGTCTCTTTCTGCTACAAACACTGCATTCTCATCTATGTCAAGTGTAAGGGGAAAAAGACGTGTCCACTGACCGATTGGGAAAGGAGTGATGTTCAGCTAGGATGGCATGTCTATTGGTAAGGCTTATTACCAAACCTCTGAGATGAAGCAAAGAACCAAAAATTCACAAATTATGTCAATGTAAATTTATTTTCACAACTTGCACAAGTAATTAATTGTAGAACTTCCCAAATTAGACCCTTAAGTTATTTTGTCAGAACGCCATGGAACAGACTAAAACAGTTTCTAATATTTGTAATGATGAGTACATATTATAATATTATAAGGGTACAGGCACCCCTATATCACAGTGTTGTAAATATTTTCTGAAACTGGTACAGTACTGAGGGACTTGTATCTTCTGATATATCAAATATTGACTGTCTAGATCAAATTGTACACAATTTATTTGTTGATGGTCCTGTAACTAGTGTATGGACACATTTCTGGGTGCCTTAGAAGTTGTATTTTTCATGTGTGTTAATATGCAGTATTTATACATTGTGAGAAGCTGCTTTGAATAAAAACATTGAAACTTCATTTCAATGCAGTGGTTTCCAGTTTTACATAATCAGAATGAATATGGTAAGCAGCAGCCACAGACCAACATTATACATGATCTTCTATTAGATAGGATAAAGCTATTCATGGAATTCTGCCTTTTCAAACAAAGCAGGCATACAGCAGGCTGCTTAAAAGAGCAATGAAACTTAAAACTATTTTTACTGGCACAAACCAGGGCAGTGGAAGCTGCTGCAATAAGCAATCCTCGCAATCATTCATCACCATGAACCCGATTTATCATTTCATGATGAAACCCATGAAAACCTCCAAGGACTGACCTAGAAGTACATTTCTAGGACACCTACACTATTACCAATTCCACTATATGCCACGTACACATCTCCTAAAACATCTCTGCTCCAAACCAGATGCTGCATAGAGCGTTTTGGCCCCGGAGAAGAGGATTTGATTCTGAAGTGCTTTCTGCAAGGGAGGCCTGGATCCAGCCCAGAACCCCTTGGTTTGCCTGTACACAGCCCTGAGCACTGATCCCAACAGGCATCTCCCAGGACTGGAAGAGTAACTAAGAAACTTCTTCCTGGGGCAAACAAGGAAGGGTTTTCTTACAGGGAGCCAATGTTATCCAAACCACCTACACAGCAAGACTTCAAACCATGACATACACTTCATTAAAAGGACAACAGTAATGTTCCAGCAATTACACTGGTTAGCTGTAACACAACAAACAGTGGGAGCAATAGCTGTGGTCAGCTACTTGGAGCAGAGGATTGAGCAATTCAGCCTCACTTCACCATCAACAAATCCAATTAATTATGACAATGACTCTTGTCAGGAATTAATTTATTGGAGTTCACGCTAAACTGTAAGCACATAACAAGAGGAGCACGACACCTTCCTTGTCTAAACATGTCATTGATAAGGCTTTGTTTTTAACATAGACGGCCAAATCTTTTTAAACAAATCATTTTTAAAGGAAAGTAAATTCTTTAAAATTAAAACAATCTACACAAAGTTAAGAAAATCTACACAAATATTATGAGCTCGGGTTTTGTTTTAGCAAGGTAAGTGCTGATGCTTGTGGTTGTGAATTTATGTGCCGACCAGCTACACAAAATAGGATCCCAATAAGAAAGAACATACAAAGAAGGTTCATAAAGTTAAGCAAACAGTTTATGAATTGCACATAAAAAGGAATGGGCAGACATCAATCTACTTCAAGATCTAGAAAGTATTCAAACAGCTCAAAACATGATCTAAAACGCAGCACTTCTCATTCTGGGCTCTGGTAACAGACAGGTTCAACACTGCAAATGGAAAGAAGAACAAACAGCAAGTGAAAGGTGATGTGAAAACCAGAATGCCATTTTAATGTGGGCGGCATTCAGAGTAAGCTGGGACTCAGAGGATCTGCTCTGATAGCATGGAGAGTGTTTCAAGTTTCTAAGAAAACAAGAGCAACAACATACTCTAGAACTCAAACCTATATAGCACTCGGCTATATACACCTATATAAACCTGCTATAGCACTCGGCTTCCATTTATACTCTTCCCTTAGTTTTACAGAATTTGCTCATTACAGATGTAAGATAAAAATGGGACCCTTCAGAGCTGTGCTGGATACCAATTACTAAGCCCATCTGGCCCGACGTGGTAATTTTCACCTGAAACTGTCAAAAAGTACCACGGCAGAAAGAAGGGAATTCTCATTTCAGAGAGAAGAAACTGTTTATCACTTAGTAGGGAATAACTGAATTAATACAGAGCATGAAGCAAAGACCAGAAACGCAGAAGGAAGAATTAAAGCCTTGTGCAAAGTCTGCCCTAGCATAAGAACATGGCTTCTGCTTCTAACCGGTTACATGGGAATATCTTAATACACACATCATCTCCAGCTATGAGTTACTGGAAAGGGGGGCTAATTTGGGGGGAAGACGGGAGGTAAGAGAGTTGATTTTCTTAAAGTCTACAACAGTTTTTAACACGACAACATTTACTGAATGCCATCCCCACCAAACCTGGTGCACAAATAATAGCACTACTTAATAAGTCAACAATCCCAGCAATTACAATCCCAGCAATTACAATCCCACCTGTCCTTCAGCAGATTTTCATGTAATAGGCACAGCCTTCATCTACGAGTGACAAACACCATACTCTATGTTTCAACCTTCTTCAGCTCTCCTGCCCCTTTTATCAGTCTGGGTTCCAGATGACCATGTAATGTCTGTGCAACTTACTTCACTGGCCATGGAAATACGTTTGTGCAGAGCTATAAGAATGAAAATGCACTTTGCAATTACGAGTCGTGTCTGAAACAGGCTTTTGAACTGCTGCATCTAACAGCGGAGTTTCTATAATGAAAAATGATTTAAACACTAAGCTGCAATCTTGACTCGTTAGGATTAAGTTAATTACTATCATCTAGAAGTAAGTTATTCACAGTCATCCAGAAATGTGTTTCTGACGTGTCTGTAAATAAGTGCTACAATTTCTAATGCTCCCAAAAAAAATCAGCAATTCCACACTGCTGTCCTGTCAGCCTTCTGCTCGGTGATTACCTATGCTGCCTGCAGGGCTCCAGGGTACGCACTCTGTACAAGAGGTTCATTAAATGGATAAAGGCATTCACATAAAACTCTTCCCATGCCTAATTATTCAAGATCTGCATTATCTTAGCCTCTCGTTTGTTTATTTTGTATGCAGCTGCAGTGAGTTGTTTATCAGGGACTCAGACTCTGGCAAGCAATTCCCTCCAAGTCCACTTTTTGCCCATTAGGCTCATAATGAGCAACAACTCAAACCTCCTGCCAGCAGAGCTGCCAAGGGATCCCCTGCTGTTCCAAGGGTAGAGGTCAAATGAGCTGTGCTGATAGGCAGCAGCGTGCCCACTGTCTGCAGTGTGGGTCTGCACTCAACAACTGCTGTACCCTAATCCTGCCTTTATTCCTTAAAGCAATCCTTAATGATATCGGTGGTCTGGCCCACTGCGGGATTTCCTGCCATAATGACTTTTCATCACTCCTTGGCGCGCGGCTGCTCCTGGAATGACATGCAATTTATTAACTGTAGAGCAACCTGCAAGGTTCTTATGCCAGTGACCGGGCTCATCTGAAAAGAGCGATGGACAAGGTGATCATAACACATGTACCACCTCCAGCACCACGCTGTGCCTCGCTTAATCAGACCAGAAAAATGGGACTTCTCATGTATTTACATGTACAAGGATAAAAAGACAAACAAATCTTTCCTGGATGTTAATGGGATGCCTATTGGAAGGAAATAACACACAGCAGACCTGAAAGGATTCATCTTCCATCCATGGCTGAGACCAGCTGGAATACAAAGACACGGGTCCACAATACGTAACGGAGCTTAAGTAAAACCATTTCTGGTGCAACCTACTGGAAGACTAAACCAAACATGAAAGAAATAGGCTGCACTATGGCTGATTTGAAAGGCTGGAGATATCCCAACTGTTCCAGTTAGGTATGAGAAAATCCAACAGAGCTCCATTTGCAACTCAAGCACTTGGTAAGCACACACTGCACAACCACAGGGTGGCCGTGAGCCAACAAAATGATGAGTCAGCAGCCAGGGGAGGGAATCAAGTGTCGAGGATGCATTTAACCTTCACTCCAGAGAGCACTTTTTATAAGATCAGAATGAAAACACCCCATTAAAAGAAAAAAAGATTTATTTTTCCACTAGCGCAGGCAAAACATCTCATTTTTCTTCCAACTTACAGAAGCGATTTTAATTTAGGAGAAATGCTTAAGAAAACAGCAATCAGCAAAGGGATGGAAAAGAGGTCCATGAACGTGTATCAGTCAACCCTATAGCTCTTCCTCTGATAGAGCTGCCACTGACAGCCCTGCAAGGCTGAGTTCAGAAGATTTCTATGAGGGCATTATAACCTATAGTACCAAAAGCTTGCACAGACATTAAAAGGAGTACATTTTCCTAATGAAAACACAGTTCAGCTGATCTGTCATATTCCCAAAGGAGAATCTGTGCTCACTGCTCTCCTTCACAGTATTCCTGTGAAGTGCTTGATGAAATCACGAGATTTCCTAAATCATTTTTCAATTAATCCTTCATAAGAAATTCCCCACTGAAGCATCACTTTGCAACGTCACCCCAGATACATTATTGAGAAGAATAAAAGAACACAAAGATTGAGGATTAAAAACATGAAAAAGACTTGAAAGAGGATCCAGTCCTCCACCTGCAAATCTGAACACTCATTTACAATGCTGTAAAACACTGCCAAACCAGAATGGCAGCATTTTATACCTACTTTCTTACTCACTTTCCACAGGTGTAAATAACCACAGTGGACACCTGGGGAGGAGGGGAGTGGAAGGGAAGAAAAAAGCCTCTAGTTATTACCTTCACAGTGTTAGCTGAGGGTAATTATAGGCTGGCTGTGAACTTCCAGCTAGCCCATTAATGAACAGGGATGGCCTCCAGTTAGAGGCTGAGAACAGCTAGCTGTGCCATACCTCGTGCTGCTCGTTCTTACTCAAATGAGAAACTTTTTCACACACTGCATTGCTGAACTCCACGGTCTGAGCCATCTTGTGTGGGAATTCAACTCACAGCCAGTAACATCCATTTAGCAGATGATTTAGTGGATCTCCTGGCCTGGACTAAGCCTGAACTGTGAAACTAAAAGCAGGATTTTAGTACAGGCAGCTCACGTATGACAGCATGGAAATATTCACAGTTAGTTTCCCCAGAGAGAATTTTTCTCCCATCCCTCAGCCCTTGTAAAGCCTAAGCCAAACATTTTGAGAAAGCCACCAGCAATGGCAGCAGCAACCAAGTCCTGCTGGAAGAACTTTTGCCCCAAGCCTCCTTCCTCCAGATGTTACCAACTGCAGCAGAGGCAGAAGAGAAGACAGCTGAATCTGCTCTGAAGAGACACTGGAGCTGAATACCAGCTCAACCAGGTGACAAAAGTCTAGGACACCTGAAAAGCAGCAAACTCCCACAGAGGAGCAGAGCAGCAGGAAGGTTCTTCTCTTCAAACACTGCATTCCCCTCCATCACCACCTTATGGACTGGAAATAACAAAGACTAAAGGATAAGTTGGAAGGGAAACCAATGTCATTTGCTATGGAAGATTCTTTCACGACTCATGTTTAGCTCATACGAGTGTGACAACAGACATGAATCCCACAGAACTTCAGTTTTGAAAGCAAAACTTCAGCGGATTCTGGTAAACTCCTCCATGAGAAATTCGTAAAGGAAGAGGAATGTAAAGAATCGTCAGCTTGCAGAATTATGCTCTCAGTTTATGGAAGGAAATCATGACACATCTTTCCTGTGTGCAGAAAGCCCTGAGTAATCTCCCAGCATCACCCCAGCAATAATTCCAAGAAATCCTGCAGCTACAGAACTCTCCAGAGCACTCTCACATACCAACACTCCTCCATCAAAGTCTTATGAAAAAAAACCTACCAATTACAAATGGAAAATCATTTGTCCATTCTTGTACTGCTATCCCCAAACAACTTCTCTGCATGCATACCTCACTTTGGGAAATTACAACACCTATAGGTTATATCAGTTTGCTGCTTGCAACACACTGAATAAATCAGGACAGAGACAGCTCAAAAAGTGGCACCACAATTGCTGACTTAGCAGCAGAAGAATCCAAACACTTTACAACTTGGAAACTTGTTCTTTACAGGCTCTTCACCCAGATAAGAATGTGAGTTATTGGTGAGAATTTCATTTTTATGTCTCTGTGACTTTTATGCAGAAAACATAAGCACAGACGGCTTTAAATAATTTCAGGTACTCAGCAGTAAATAAGCAGCTCACTACTGAGAAACAACCAAGAAAAAACATTCCCCAGAATGTCATTTATTCCTTCAAATGGGGAGATGCATCATCAGGATGGATGCTTAAGTGAAAATGAATCTCGGTGCAGAGACTTTTCAGCAACAGTTGTTAATTAAGCAGTAAAGTACTAATAAAATCTTAAGTCAGGGTGTATTTAAATAACGCCATAATTATATGTAATTACAAAAAAAAGTATATAATCATTCTGCAGTGAAATGCATTTTGTTTTCATGTGTTATGCAAATCCATTTAAAAACAGAAAGGTGGACGAGGCAGCAGAAGCACCAAAACGCTTTGCCATGGCTAGATATGGTTAGGGAGGTAGAACTCCGTGTGTAAGCAAAACATGCAGTAAGCAAAAGAAATGGCTAATAGTTATAACTGAAAACTACGTCAATGAAGATAAAAAGGTCAGAGGGAAAAAAAAAAAAAAAAACAGCATGTTGAAATGCTGTCCCACAAAACTGCAACCATAGCAGGAATTAAATAAAATGTACCAGAGTGAAACATGTTGATAATGTACTTACATTATTATCTTCAGAAGATAACAGCCAGCAATAGAAGGTGGGAGAAATTCTGATTTTCTGTCAGCTCCTCTTCCTGCTGACAGGAGTTTGCCACTTGTGGTAGCAATGCAATAAATACCCACGACCATAATGCATGCCAGAGCTGCTCACACAACCTTCATATTCCACGGTAAGAGCTGCTTGTTTGTGTCTTTAAGACTAATTAACAACAGGGTGCAGTGAGGGCCTCTTTCATTTGATAAGAAGAACGGTGCACTTTATAGAGATACAAACCTTACCTGAAACATTAGAAAAATAGGTCATCTTCAACAGATATAAAAGGGATTACAGCCAACAAAGAACATAACGCCAAGCCCTCGTGCTTGCCATGAGGTGCTCACTCTATAACTCAATTAATGCTCTGAAATGGGAACATTTCTATTCTGCAAGAATTCCCGGTTTTTACTGTGTAAAATCTGCACTTTGAACATTAAGGAAGATGACATTTATATTATAGGAGTGTGATTTGCAGCAGGTTAATGTTCCACTTTGTGAACAGATTACCAGAAAGAACCTTCCCTTGCCATAAAAGCCACTTTTTCCTTTGGATTCAGAAAGCTGATTTCACCATGTAACTGAGTCATCAAGGAGACCGCTGAGCAGCAGCACCAGCCAAGAAATAAAGATTAGATTGCATCTGCTGCTGCTCAGCTCTGCACCTTGCTTTGCCCAAATCCACCTGCAGTCAGCCACCATACTGTCCAGCCCTCTCTGTGCACAACATGCACTGCAGGTTACTTTCCAGATGTACCAGTACACACAGCAGCACTGCCTTGCCACAGCACAGCACGAAGCTCATTCCTTCATTGCCTTCACAGACAAGTGCCCTACTCACAGTCACAGCCTCATCTCTCACTGATAAGTCAAATAGTTGGTATTGGGGCCCATCCTGTTTGAAATCTTTATTAACGATTTGGATGAGGGAATTAAGTGCATCCTCAGTAAGCCTGCAGATGACATCAAGTTGGGGGGAAGTGCTGATCTGCCTAAGGGTAGGAAGGCCCTACAGAACCACCTGAACTGGTTGGATCAATGGGCTGAGGCCAAAGGGATGAGTCCAACAACATCAAGTCCTGCACTTTGGTCACAACAACACCATGCAGTGCTACAGGCTTGATCCCAGTCTAAGACTTGGCTCATTTCTGAGAGATGCTGTGGTACACACAGACAAATAATGGAGATCCTGTTGCATAAAAAGGAAAATCGACTATCAGAAATGCACAGCTGTATATACAGACACATGGAAATGTAATATTGACATTGCTGTACTAAAATCAATGATTTATTTTTTTCTAAACCAACTTGAGTGAAAATAGCATCAAGCCCAGAGACAGGAGGTACACCAGTTTTGCTTATCAGAGTATACCTAGCATTCACACAGACTCATTTATTTCAATCATCACAGTAGAGGGAGGTCTTTGAGATCAATACAAAGCAGAAGGAGACAAAATATGTTTGTATCAGATTTAAAAATAGGTTTTGAGGCTAAGGATTAAGAGACAAGGAGACAACAGCTAAATAGAAAGAACCTTGGGTTAACAGTGCAAATCATTATAGCTACTAGAGAACTGTTAAACAACTCCACCAACAAAGCAGTTAGGAACTAACAGTGCAAAGCATTAAAACGATGACTTCAAAAATGGGGCTTTATTACACAATGAGGACAACTGAGTGTGCTTCTTATGTAGATAATTAGAAATACAATGTTTCTATCAAAACTGCACTGTGAAATTACTCAATGTTGTCTATGGATCCATGGCCGGCCTGCACAGTGAAAGGTATTACAGGTGAAATAGGACCCAGCTTAAACACGAGGGAGAGAGTAAAGCACTGATTAGTTTGCAAAGTACTCCAAAGTCAGAAGACAACAATGGATAAAATAACCACAGCCAGGTAAGGATACTGAAAATTGAGTGTTCAGAAAGCTCACAATGACTTTAACAAGCAATAGAGCAGTTAGTGGTACCGTGTGATTGATTTTTCAGTTCACTGTTATGAACATTTGATTCCAAAAATATAAAGATACTGTCCTGTGACCAGTGGGAAGACAAATAAATTAGGGACCTTGAGCCAAAGAGATTTCATCTCAGAGAAAGGATGGCTCCTCAGCTTTAGCCAACAACCTCTTTCGAAAACAGTGGAAGTAGTTCTAAAACCCCAAGGAATGATGGAATTTAAATGAGCTGTGATGGAAGGCATCAGATTGTTTAAAAGAAAAACAGATTTTTTTAAAAGCTCAGATGCAAAAGGGGAATGGAGAAATACGTTTGTTCCGTATGTGCATGCCGCTCTACTCTTGCATGTCTGTCCTTCTCTGAGTACTAAGATTCCTCTGAAAAATAAACATCACACAGCCTAGCCACTCACTCATACACAAGATATACATATGCAGAATTGACTGAGAAATTAGTCAGTAGACAATTACATTTGCAAATAAGTAATATGTTCTCTCTCTTAGAGGCAGACCTCTAAGTGGTCTCAGACCAACAACAAAGCTTAGGCGGCCTTCCAGAGGTCAGGATTAGCACTTGGGATCTCCTGCTGAGAACCTCGACATTTTAATTTGCACTGGCCAAGACCCTCAGCAGATCAATCATGTAATCTCTATGGGAAATCTACCAAGGATATATAGAAAGTTTAAAAAAATAAATAAAAATAAAAAATGGGAAGAAGTTCCAGAAGTTCTTTACAGTAAAGGTCTATTTTTGGATGGTGAGTGAACCTCAGCATTTAGCTCCAATATAAGAGAGTTGCAAGGGAGTACATATTTCCATTTGGGCACAGTTCCAATATTATATTAATAAACTGGTTCTTTCTTTTTGAAAACAGAATCAATATCCCGTTTTAAGTGATCCTCAGAAGAGCAGAAAATTACAAAACATTAGTATTAATCAAACTTTTGCTTATGAAATTTTGTTAGATTTAATAGGTACATTTGCGTTGGTTTTTCAACATGTGAGCACACAGATACATTGAAAACACTGCCCCAAATGTAGGAACGATGCGCTCATTTCAGACACACAAAAGCAATATTTTTTCCTCACTCGATGGTGATTCCATTAGTTGTAAATGAGGGCGACCTCTATTATCAGGATCTACAAATTTTCTTTTGCAGAAGGGCAAAACCAGTTCCCAGTTCAGAAGAAACGTATCCAAAGCAGAGAGGCCTCCCTGGGAAACATCAGCGAATGCAGGGACAAGGAAGGAGGCCACAAGAATGAAAGGGAGCGAAACTCAGGAGAACAGAATGTCCAAAGAGATCAGTGATGTGGTTTGGCTTGTGACCCTGAGGAGTATTAAAAACACTCAGAAAATACTGTTTGGGCTGAATGTTGATAAGAAGCTCGGACAGATGAAAGATTTCACAGTCTTGTTCAAAATCTAAAATCATACAAGATCATCTCCTAAGATGAGGAAAGGTCTGCTGAATAGAAATGAGTTTATAAATTAGATTACCATGCAAGTCGTAACTTAACCATAGCACTCATTACCAAACATGCTTTAAAATACATCATACCCAGGGAGAGTTACTTTTAGAAATTACTTACTCCATCCTGACTGCAGTTCTAAACCTCAAACCTTCCTTGCAGATTGAGCTGTTTAAACTCTCATACTGAATAACTACAGCTTTTTTAGTATGACCTACGACAGAAGCTATGCATGAGAAGAATACACCTGACAACATCAGCTGCATAAATCAAAGGCTGAGTATCTCTAGAACTCCCTGCAAGACTCAAATGCAGCTTTATTTACTGAGCCTCCTGTGTTTGCCCATTTACAAACTAACTTTTTATGAGGTCTACCGGACTCCTAGTGTGAGAGTTCACAGTGATGCCTTTTGAAACAAGCAGCAGACATTTTTAACTGTGAGTATCCTAGATTAGCTGTGAGCTTCACATCTACTGCCCCACAGCTGAGGTCACTGCAATGTCTCTAACCACGGTTCCACAAGTAGATGAGTGGGAGAGATGGCACAGTTCAATTACTCATTCTTTCCAACATACATGTGGTCTTTTATTACAAAATACGTTGTTCACGTGGGGGAAGGAAAGTTATGCTATTAACATTCTTCAACATTTCTACCCTTCCAATAACTCATTTCAACAACTCAGCATTTCAAGTCATCTCTCTCCCTTCTGTTACCTTTAAGAGAGAGGGGTCACACCATCAAAACTGCACGTCTTTAAAATGGGGCACTCAAATCTCCGAGTTACAGAACACAGCTCCTAGTTTACACATACAAACAGAAATGTCTGCAAACTAAAACCTAAGACTACAGACACTCAGCTGTACTTGCATATTTTGCAAGTGCGCAACGAAAGGCAGTCTGTTCCAGGAAAGGGAAACACAAGCTACAGACTACAGTCTTTTGCATATAGTGCAAATGAAACCACAGATCACGGACAAGTTTCTCTTCTATTGTGCTCTATCTTTCCTAAGAATTTTAAAATAAACACAAAACAATTCCTGCTTAATGCGCCGTAACTATGCCACAAGATAGTCAATAGATTGGAAATATTAACCTCCACTACAGTAATATTACTTTCTGTTGTTACCTCTGTCAGCAGTAATTGCCAAAGGACATTTATATAAAATAAATTCTGCCCTGTGTCACCAAATAAGACCACAGTATTTAGGTGTGTGCTGTACAGTGGCCGGATATACATGGCCTTTGTTTCTGCAGTCACAAATTTTGATATAAATGACACAGTAAAACCTCTGCAGAGGTGCTATTAAACAATAAAAGATAGGATGCTTGGCTATTCAACACACTCGAGAAAATAGAGGGATACAAATATAGTGAAAGCTTAAACTAAACTGTCTTATTTTATACACAGAGTCAACCTATTGGCATGTAGCACGCATGAGACTCTCAGATGTAACTCATAGAACTTGCTCAGCAGTGAATACTGGATTTTTCACACCTTGAAACAAAATCCAAACTTGCTCTAAGCTAAGAGCAGCTTTAAGTGGTTAAATGCTCTTGTTCCAGGGCCAGCCACCAGACTGAGCTATGAGCTCACAGAGCAAGCTTGTATATTGCAGTTTTTATCAGAGAAAGTAGTAAGAGGTTACACAAGGTTACTCTGGTCCCATTTAGGAAGGGTTCTCGGCCTGATTATTTGCTTTATACTTTAAGTCAACAAATCATTACACATGAAGCCCAACAAAGCCTCTCTCACAAAAACATGCTTGGGTATTGCACAGCAGCAGCTCAGTAAGCTATAGCTATGCTACAGAAATCCTCCTGGCTTTGCAGCCCCAACAAGGTAAAGCATAGCACAGCAGCTCTGTTTTCAGATCATAATGTCTTTGCCAGACTTGAAACATCCAAGCCAGTAGTCAGTCTAGATGGAGGAGAACAGCAGATAAGCAGGGAAGAGAATTAAAGCATATTTGGCATGATAAGACTAAACAAGGGGGAGGGAACGCAAAGAACCTGGGAAGCACTATGCACAGTGCCAGCAGAACAAGTATTTGGGAAGCCAGTACGTAGTATAACTCAGCCCTGGATGATGCAATTCCATATTACTCTTTTCCTTTTGCTCAGGACAGTTACACACAGGGCATAGTCTGTTTGGAGAAAAAGGCTGATTCCTCCCATGTCATTGCTGAAGTCTGCAAGCTCATCTGAAATGTGATAGGCGGCAGTGGGAAGAGAACAGCAAGAAAAAAGGGGAAGTCTATGTTAGGGCACATGAATGTTGCATAGTGGAAATGGATTTCACCCCCACCCTCTGCTTTCTTTCCTCACAGATGGAAAATCTTTAGAATCAGACTTGTTTCACAATTCCAGAGCTTCTGAGTGGAGATCCTTGTAGGACATTTCTGAATGCTGACCAGCTGCAATGGGAGCCATTCCCTGATCATATGATGTACCACGTGGCGATGGAAAAAACATAATTCAGGTCCTGGGAGTCTCTGTTTATAGGCAACCAGAGCTACTTTAAACTGTCGTTAGGTTTGCTTTGCTTCAGCTCATTACCTGTAAAATGGGAATAGTACTCACACATTTTTTGGACCATTTTGAAAAGAAATGATGATTAGAAAACAAACACAGCAGAGCAGAAAGCCTCTGAAGGAATTAATCAGCTTGTCTACACCGCTCAGTGTGAACACTGTGCATAAGTCACTGGAAAAAAAAAGCCAAGTTGCTGGCCATTTAACATACAGGGAGTTCATTTACAAATCTCAATCTTGCAATTTGACAATGTTCTTTCAACAATATGCACAGAAGATTTATAGAAGGGGTACTGCGCTCAAGATTAAACTCAGCTGACATACGAGTTTAAAACAAACTGCAAAGAAGCAACACAAGTTTCAGCCTTTTGATGGAGGCAGCACATACTCAGACTCATGCATTTTCCAAGCACTGCACGATACGTTACGCAGCAGATCTTCCCCTGCAACACAACTTTCCTTAATGGAGATTATTTTACAATCCTCCTCATTCAGCTCCATGCACAGAAAGAACTACAGATGAATGCTTGCTGTTACAGAAAAGGAATTAACCATGAAACAACACTGAAAACTCAAAAAATAACTTACTCTTTTTGAACTCTAAGTACTCTGGAAAACACACACTGCCGGATAAGCATGCATTCATTACTGAAAGCCTGGCTTCCGAGCTACTGCCTCCATACTTGGCCATTACCAGCAACTGCAAGAATGGTTTCCACTGCTGCTGAGAGGAGGAGGAAGAAGCATAATGTAAAACGGAAGAAGTGTGTGCACTGCTTATGTATGTTAAAAACCAGCTGTGAATGCATGCATTCATGTGCAACAACTACTGCAGCAAATCCTATAACCACAGATAGAATTCAGACGATATTTCTTCTCTCCTTAGTCCCCATGTACATAAGCTCTCCTTGCTGACACACCCCAACACTTCCTGCATTCTGATCTCTTGGTCTTTCAGCAGTACTCACTATGAATTCCAATCCTCGTGTTCTAGTCAGTTGCACTCCATTGGATCTGCCAGGAGGCACTAACATTCAAACTGATACACAGAGAGGAATCTGAGACGTTCGGAGCATTTACAAGGTCAGAAATGCAGCTCTGCTGGCATATTTACTTAATTCACCCCTTACTTTTTTTGGTAGGTGGGGCAGATGAGAATGACAGCAGAACATTTCTTACTGATCTATAGGAAACAGTACTAGGATTTTATCATTCTCTATCAACTGCCAAAATCTACACGGATGTATCCGAGCGTACTGACACTCAATATTCTCCCCCACAGGTGTAAGCAAACACAGCAGGAAGCTGAGATCACATAATTTCCCAAACCAGGCTTCTCAGTTTTAAAAGCAATACATGACTCGGGTGAAAACTTTCCTTATTTTCACAGCCAGTACCATGCAGGTGCCTGAACACAACACTTAAGAGAGGTTATTTCTTCTCCCACATACTGTTCAAACATCACCGCTCTGGTGGGATGTATATTTTTAACATATTTTTAAATTATCTTTTGTTTTTACATAGGTATCTGCTAGTTGTTTAGCTAGGCTGTAAGAAGGATATAAATATCAGTGGCACGAAACATTGTACAAACTTTATTCTGAACCAGCTCTCCAAGTTGTGAATTATATACTGTGATCTACTGAAGTAAATGGAGCTGTAACAATTTACACACACGGAGAATCCTTATTGTATATGCAAACTGAAACATTGTTTCCCCCGTAGTGGTGAGACAATATCACATCTCGGATGTCTTTATTCCAAAGGTCTACCAGCACACTCTACACTGCACAAGGCATTCAACCCTAAGAAAAGCAGAACAGCCAGAAGTAACACTGCTAATTTCAGAACATGCAGCTGATATTTACTGTTAATCCAAGAACATCTCTAATTTTCCACCACCAACTACGACCAGCACTCTGAAAGGCTGAATAGCCAACTTCAGCTGCTACGATCTGCACAAGAGACTACTTCACTAAAATGTACTTGCTCCTATAATTCTTTAACATGAGTTTCTTCTGTACTAGATAATCATTTATCCAAGTTTTAATTTCCAAGCGCTGTGCGCTCTTGACATTTTACAACATTTTCTGAGGAAGAAAATAATGAAGAAAACACTAACAACAAAGAGAGAGGCAAAGACAAACAGAATCATGGACTCATAAAGGCTGTATGATCACCCACTCCAAACGTCAACCCACCCCCACCATGCCCACTAACCACGTCCTGCTCCCTGAACACCCCCTGGCAATGGTGACTCCACTACTCAGAGCAATCTTTTTAGCACACTGTTTACCTGCCTTAAGTTTGGTTTATGTTTATGTTTGGTTTATTGATACCTAATCAACAATTAATGGCACTGCACTGGCAGTTCTGCAAACACAACCTCTGCCACCAGCTCTTCTCTGCTTCATCTTACTGCAAATCAAGGAGTGGGAAGAGAAGGAAGTAAAAAAGTAAAATAAAGAGCAGTATCTTGCCAATACTTTCTTGCAACTATGAAATAAGAACTTTGTTAATCCTTCAACCAACAGTACATTCAAGAGCTAGTATACCTTCCTGAGACATGTCATACTACCACCTCCCTGTGCTCTGTATTCCAATCATCTAAAATACAGATTCTGCCAAATACAAACGGATAAGACAAACTAAGAAATGAATATGCAAAGATTTGAACACCAAGTGATATCTAAGGCTGTTGTAGGCAGGCACCTGCTTTATTAGATTTTTAGTTCAGCCCTGCAGAGAGAAGGAATTAAAGGTACAGATAAACACCCACTTTGCAAAGGCTCATTCTGGTGGAAAAGGTTTATCCCAAATGTTCATCACCAGTTCAGCTGCAGAGGTTACTGCCTTACAGAGCAGCTCTCGGCTGCTCCCTTTAAACAGTATGAAAACCACTTCAGGCAAAACAAACAAGATTAGCACAGACCTTCCTCTGGACACAGTCAGAAAAATCCAGATTAATCGAAGTTGGAAAGGTGTCCCCTGCCCTCACCCCTCCAACCCGCTTTTCCTCCCCCTCATGCAGTGAGCAGCACTTAACTGACCCCTTTCATTATCACTGGGTGCTGAACAGGTAAATAAATGACTTTGTATTGTACAGGCAAAAAATGGGGAAGGGGAAAAGCAGGGGAACACCCTCTTAAACTGCAATCTTGTTGTATCCTGCATTAGAGTAATCAAGAGCCATGGCTTCATAGCTTCAGTATATGAAAGGTAGAGACAAGAAAGGCAAATTAATTTCACTTAATGAGAAATATTACACGTCCTTCTGTCCTCCACACAAAAGAATGGTCTGGAAAGGAATAAAATAACTCTATGGCAAGAAAGTTTTAAACCATCTCAGGTCATCTTCTCCACTGCGTTTGTTATCTCCTAACATTCTCACAACAAGAAAATCTTTTACCGTGCAGCAATTTAGGAAGACATTCAGATTGCGTTGCATTTTCCAAACCTAAAACACCAGAGTGAATAATTAAAAGCATGTTCACCCTTGCTATTAGTTTTTAAAGCCCTCTGGGGCGAGCTGTGTAGTTCTTGCCTTCAAAGCTGAAAACTATTTTTCCTCCTTAAGAAGCCATTCAGAGAATGGCACGGTTTTGATCAAGAAATATTTGAAATATAGAATAAAAAGAATCCTTCATTATGAGCAGATGCTGGGAATCTCTTCCCCCCAACCTCTTCTCTGCCTTTGAGGAAGACAGATCACTAAAAGTTCAGACATACCAAAAAAAAAAGCCAACAGCAACATCAATTTGGAGGCAATGTATATTGCAGCAGACAGCACATCAGTCAGTTTGGTTTATAGAACCTCAGAAATGATGTTTTAACTTCTACTATTGCTACTGTCAGTGTAGAAAATATACGTAGTTTCTCTGCACTGGAGAACAACAGATAATACTGTCACGTTCAAAATTACTCTTATTGCTTACGCATATGGTAACTACATTTGTCCTGCAATTAATGCTGCGTGTTCTACTGCAGGCTTGGTGTATGTAAAAGCATTTATTAATGCAGTGTCCTCTTTATGGAAACAAAACCAAACAGCAGAGCTGCTGTACGCATTAGGAACACTAATTCAAAACTACTCTTAAGCTAATTACAGCTCACCTATGGCAACTGCATTTCTGCAACACAAGGGCAACAAGCTCAGACCAAAACCTCCTGAGCTCTTCAATTTCCTCCTGCCCGCTGCAGATAACAATCTCACCAACTGGCATTGCTCTTCCTTTGAAAAAGTAACAAAAGTTTTAATGCATTCTGAGGAAGTCTTGCAAGGATGAACTGAACCCAGTTCCTAAAACTGCTCTGTGCAGAACAGTCCAAGATTATTATTATTATCATTATTTATTTTTGTAACAGAAGATAAAGCCAGACTGACCTACTTTGTAACAGCAAATAAAAGGAGAACACATCAGGTTTGATGTATGCAGCACAGACGTGAACTGAGAGAGGAAGGTACCTCCTTTACACACATACTTCCTTGTAAGCTCTCCAAGGCAGAAGCTAGATATTTTTAATGCTGCAATGAGAAGCACTAAACCAAGTATGGCTTTGAGACTACTTTACTGTCAAAATAATGACAGCCTACTTTGTCCGAACACTGCTTGCTTGGTCAAGAACAAATATTCTGCCAAGAAGCTCCTCCTCTGCTTTTTTGCTGTAAGATTACAAAACCCTTCACCGGGTTAATCACTGGCATGCATACTTGAAGAAGGGGTTTCCTCGAGATGCCACTCATTCCTACTCTTGTGTCATTTTCTGTTGCTGACTTGGCCTTGCTTTTCTGACTCCTCCCCATTTGCTTTGAAGGAGAAGCAAACTGTATTTCAGAAAACACTATGAATACAGAAAGTCAGGTGTGCTGTTATCACGCAGCCTTATATACATGATGACAAAAAGCTCTGGTGAGTCCACCTTCCACATGTCCCATCCAGCAAGCTTCTGCCCTCTGGTCCTTTTGTCTTCAACAGGCATTTGAAGGAATGTGATGGCACACAGCAGCCTGCTGCTGGTCTTGGTGACAAACTCCCTCCCAGCACATCCACATGCAGCACTCCATACTCGTGCTCCTCAATGCCACGCACACTGTCCCTGCCCCAAGCAGTGCCTAGGCTAAAAGCCACAAAGCAGATGGGTAGTGCAGCCCCAGGTGACACAGTAGATGTGATTCCTGCCAGCATTCAGTAATGCACAAGGTAGAATCATTTGCTTCAGCAAATGACACACCCTAGTAAATTCATACCAGGGAAATACACAAGTCTCTTCTTTTTTTTCCTCTTTCAGACCAGCAAATGAGGCTATTCTGGACAGCTCAGGTATCTTGTGTCTGCAGATGAAGTTAATGCTTCTGTGGGGTTTGCACTACCAATTAACGTCCCCAAGTAATGAGGTACAAACCCCACAGGAACACCTGCTTCATCTGTGGGGCACTCCCTGCAGAAATGCAGCAATCTAGCTGTCTAAACTCAGATTCATGAGATTTGCTTTTTTAAATACTCTTTGAAAAGCTATAGGAAGGGAAATTTTACATGGGAATCCCTTCTACCGCTCTCTGAGACAAGCAGTGAAGAGTGTTTTAAGTGAGAAAGTGAACAATATTTTCTAACTGACGTTCACATATAACTGTGTCTATTAGAAACGTTCAGCCATCCTCTTTAGAAAACAATGAAGATAACTGACAGCTGAGTATTAATTTAGGGCTGCTATTATAAGAGTACTCAATTTCTCCCCTACTATACATACTTAAATTTATTATTTACTCTTGTTTCTATTCACTGCCACAGTAACAACAAAAAAAGTTTGGTAGTACCATAAATAGTTTCCCATTAACACGAATTGCATCAGCCTATGGACCTCTATCTGCCTTCACTTGAGCTCACATAAATCAGAAGTTATCCACTTTAACCCTTCTACATGAACTGTACCGACACAAGTTTAGCAATGAAGGAATCCGACACGGCCATTGATCTGGCATGCTCTTTGCTAATGAAACCAGCTCCACTATTGTTTGTACCCCAGCTGAGCACTATCACAATCGTTTGGATACAATAAATAGTTCGTGCAGATGGCTGACTGCTAAAAAGGACGGGGGGGAAAAAAGAGGTGTATAATGGCCACAGTAAAAGGCTTTGATAATAACACATTAACTTCATAAACTTGCATCCTGCAGTAATATAAAGGAACATTCAGCAACAACAAGTAACAAAGAGAAACACAAATGACTTCATCAGCCATAGAGTCTGCTGTGCCTTGATCTAACAGCATGATTCAAAAGTAAAATCACGGAAATTTGTCAACAAGCATTTCCTCAGCTCAGAATAATCCTCAATTGTTGTGGCTTTTACTCTGTGCCCATTTGGAAGTGTCTAACAGACCATGAATGGAGAGAATACTGAGTAGGCTGTTGCTGTGCTTTACCAATACCGGATCAATAAAAACTGGATCTGTATCAGCTTTAGCCAGGCTAAGACTGATATGTCATCACACTCTGAGGTAGAAAGGAGAAGAAGCAGTTCCATCTCTTCCTCCTTCACCCAGCAATTGGATGTTTGTACAACTCAGGTGAGGAAACCACTGAGGATCTCAGCCACTGTGGTCCTGAAAAGGTGCAAAGTTCATACTGCCATTCTGCAGTTCTTCGGTGGTGGGAATCAGACAGAGAACCAAAAATAGATGAAATTCGTTGTTCAAAAGTAAAACCAAGAAGTAAATGATGTTTTGAGGATGTGATTTATGAGACAGAATGACACAATCCAACACTAAGGAAAAAACAGCTTCTCAAACTGCCCCCGTACTTTCACACCCATTCTTTTTTTCCTTCCCTTAAATGTTAAAAGAGCTGAGGAAGAGGCCCAATGCACAGAAACTGCACATGGATACATACCCATTTTCCCATGTGTTTGTGAAAGAAGTCTGAGCTCTAGAGTATACAGAAAGAAACAGCACGTGCCAAAAATAATAATAATTTCAAGGCATATTTTACTACTTTATAGCCAGTAAGTATTTCTAAGTCATATACAAAGCAACATTTGACTTTTCTGATTTGGAATCTCCTTACGCAAATATAGAGGTAGTTTCCAATAGCAGCAAGAGCACTTCATCTGCTGCTTTACTGGCTTCACATTTTGCTTTGTCAATAAACTCAACCGTTTTCAATAAATAATCTGTGTTGAAATATTGTTTTTAAAACTTCTGATTTTAATCTAATGAACTGCAACACGCTCCGAGTTCTTCACTCCAGCTCCATCCTTACAAATCTACTTTTTGGCAGATGTTCAAGACAGCGTTTCTATAAACTGCAAGTGTAAAATGTCTCATAAAATGGTTTGCAAACAGGGAACTGAGGAAATGTTTAAGAAAACACAACCGAACAAAGCAGTAAAATGGATTATGGGGAGATTTTCTTTACGCACAGGTATTACAAAACATTCTCTTCCTGGCTCAGACACTCACATGAGTCACCTAACAGGGAAGTCCCTTTGCAGTTCCAATTTTCTAGTTTTTGAGTTTAACACGAACTGGAAGGATTACAAATATATATATTTACAAACAGAAAAGGAAAGAAAGAAAGCAAAATAAAGTAGCTCAACATACTCCACCCATGGCTGGTAATAATCACTATACAGATGTGAGGAAAGATGCAGACAAATAGAGTCAGACTCCCCAGACTCAGATCTGAAACCAATGGCAGAGTCAGGAACAAAAACCTTATTTCTAGCTCCTTAGCACCAAGCTACACTAAGAAATGTAAAAAAATATTCACAGTAAGCACAGTTTTATCCGAAAGAGGTTAAGAACAATCTCATTGAGGTAAAGACTTGTTTGTAGAGATTACTGCCTGTCTCACCAGCTCCCCAGTGACCACCCTGCCTGCACTCACAATTAGGGTAAGCCCCTCAGTAACTGCATGAGGTCATGTTTTCCTTTCAAGCAGCAGTATATTACCATGCTTGTTATCACTCCTCTCCATAGATTCTCTCAAAGATTAGATCATCTCCAGGGCATCGTTTGCTATTCTGAAATTTTCAGTATCATTCTCACAATAGTATTAAAAAGACCAAAAAAAAAATTAGACATCAGCTTTTAGGGATAAACAAAGATACGTATGTTCTGAGGAGGAAAAAGAATGAAAGAAGCAGATCATCCTAGAACTGCCAATTTTTTGTATCCTTTGAGGATTAGATCCAAGCTTATAATTTCAGTTCAATTATCTAAATAGAAATGCTCTAATTGCACTAGGATTGTGTTTTCCCTGGAGTGTTATTTCTTTCAAGTATCCTGCTGTTTATTTATATGCAGCTAAATAAAAGGTATGCTGAGCTACCAAGCGATTTACACTGCAGTAGGGATGCTTACCACTGGTACACAGGAGATTGCTGGTACAGCACAAAAAGCCCTCCAGGCTATTCTAACTTACTAGAACTAAGCCCATTCTAGTCTCTGTCTTAAAAACTCACAGTTTAATAAAGAAAACAAAGCAATTCTTTCTGGATGACAGTCAATGAGCTGCTTTGTTGCCTTTGGAATCACTGCCAGCTCAGGGAGAAGTAGGGAAAAATTAAGCATCGTGCACAACCACCCAAGGAAAACAGCTTAGCCAGCTTGGTACCCCGTGCAGCTGGAAGCAGCAGGCAGGGCAGGGGACAGACCATGCTGCAAACAAGCAGCCACACACATTGCTCCTTCAGCATGGCAGCAGTCCCAGTGACCACATCAACATGCCCTAATGGCTGCTACAGTCAGTACTACAAATACAATGGGAAAGAACAGCATTAAGACAAGCAGCCAAGGCATGAAAGACCTCTTATTAAAAGTTTTGGACTTTTTAAGAGCAGAAAGGTTGCAAGAATTGGCTGCTGTGGTTATGCACCTAACACACCACTGCACCAAAAAGGTTTTGTCTTAAAGATGTAAGACGAGCACACGTCAAAAGCGCTCCTTCATGGGAGACTGTGTCAACTGTATAAGCAGGCCCCTGTTCCTCCTTGTCCAGAATTATAGCAACGTGTCCAAAGGAAAAGCACTGAAGAACTCAGAGGTGGTTGAAGTATAGAAAAATTCAGCTGCAACATCACTCTGTGGTGCATCATTCTCCCATGGTCCGGCAGCAGAGGAGGGTTCCCACTGCCTATCCAAAGCTACTGAATATCTTAATTTGTGTTTATGCTTACACACAGTAATGGAGATGCAGAAATAAAAATGTGGAAAGGGACAAAACTAGAAGAGCTTAGAAAAGAATCAAACTCATGAGAACACCTGAAAATAACGCATTCTAGGTACTAAATATCAAATCAGGAATAATTCCCTAGAAACGCTTTATGTAAATCCTAATCAAGGGTAACAGCTTTATGTTAGCAGTAAAGAAGTAATGAGTAGCATGCTAATCTCTTCCTAATGTGCCACCATTAACAGAGAATTTGACAGGAGCACGAGGTGAAGAGGATCTTCATCTACTTTAAATATTTTATGTCTACATGGACTAAATCACACAATTCAGCTTAACTGCTTTTGGAACAGGACAGCAAGTTTTAGAAGCAATGGTCAGTTCTCACTTCAAACCAAAAAGCATGACAAATACGAGTTTGTATGTAAATACTATTTCTGTATTAATCTTCACCGTGCAAAACATGCAGAGCACCTGTTGATGAACCACAGGTTTATTCTTGAGACACAGATCTCAAGAATAAAGAAAACAACATGTTAACCAGCAACCAAAATCATAACAGCCAACAGATTCCAATCCCTGATGGGGGCCTGAAAAAAAGTTCACTTCAAAACTGCACCTACTTAGCGCTAATCTTCTGTGCCATTGTGAACATCAGCAGCAGAGAAACAGCATCTACTCACCTCTCCTTTAACAATGAGCAAGATTAATGGGAGGAAAATAAACATGATAATTTCCTGTCCAAAGCTGTCACTCAAATTGATGGAGCAACTGGATTTTTCCACAGCTGAATAAAAGGAAGCATGCACACCTATTAATTTTATTGCTTTTCTCTACTTACCTAACTAAGGGGAAAAGCAAAAAGGAACAGCCAGCGTGGGAACAGCTAAATGGTACTGTCAAAAACGCAAAACATTAATTAGTGGCAAAGGGTCAGCAGAAACATCCCACATTGAACAGAACTATTGAGCCAAAAAACCTGCTTATCCCACTGGATGTTCCTCTGGAGCAGCACTTCATTACCTTATGAGATAAAAGTATGAGTTGAGAAGTTCTGAAAACTACCTGTATCACCAACAAACCCATCAGTGCCTTCATGCTTCAAGGCTGCTCACAGGTCAGGCAGGACAGGTATGGAAATGCTCAGTTTGTAGCTAGAATTGCACTTCAAGCACAATGACAGCTTCCAACCATTCATTTCCTTGAGGGCTTTTTCAGGAGAGATAGCAGCAGACATCTGGATACCAAAGGAACTTGGTTAGTGGAAACATAAAGTGCCTCAAACAAAGTTTCCATACTTCAACAATGACTGAGTTAATGAGCTGTTCTACATCAATAAACTGCTAGCTCAAATCAGCTGCGCTAATTTCACTGGTTCAAGATCCAAGCTGCTTCTCAAACCATCATTACTGTGAGTTATGAGTTCTTCATAGCACTCATCCAAATTCTCTTCTGTCAGTGTGTTTATGCATCACTAGAAACGTTTGGAGCTGAGCAGCCTCTGCTCCCTCACTGCACACAGCCAGCCCAGCTCACCTCAAGAACACCCAAAAGGGCTGGCAGTTACCAAAGGAGTTCTCTTACTTTAGAATAGTCCTTGAAGCTGAAAAGCAGCAACAGCAAGGTATATGAAACCTCCCCTTTCAGATTTCTGTGCACCACACCTAGTCAGCTTTACAGACCTGTTTTGCAAAGCACCACCTCCAGCTCCACATGTGCTCTGCCTCATGTTACTGCAGTTCTATCTTTTAGGGTCTCCTCCTTTTCTGAACCACTTTCTGGTTCAGCAGGTGGGATTTCTACCTGTACAAGACAGAAGTGCTGATTCCAAAACACCTCCCTCACCCGCACTACAAAAGTCAGGATTTTTATTGTATTTTCAAGACAATCTTACGCTTATCGGCTCATCTAGAAAACAAGGAAGTTTAGAAAATTAAGATCTATCTAGAAAAGGAAATATTTTTTGAGATGTCTAATTTTAAGACAAAATATGAAGAAGAGTTTTCAGTGCAATCAATTCAAGGAAGAGGCTGCACACTGAAGGCTCACTCTTTGCAAGGTACTTCTTCTGCATTCCTCTATGAATTCCTCTCAGTTTGTACTCCAAGCTGAAGTTCTGCATCACCTCTGCTTCAGTATCTCCATCTCAGAGGAAGACGTGGTCTCTGTTATTAATGGCTGCAGCAGGGTTGTATTTCTGTTCATTATTAGCACAGTATTCGCTCACCACACATTTTTTTTTCTAGCTGCTGACTGTATTAAATCCACTCTTTGAACTGTACTCCTAATTTCCAGTGAATAAGGCTCTTATTTGCAGCTGGCTCCTAATACAGTTTTCTTTTCCTCATACATATTCAAATATCAAATAGAATTTCTATTTCTCTTGTATCTTATTCATATTTTCAAACACTAATTAAAAAAAAAAAAAAATCAAGATTTTTTAACACAAAAAAAACCCTGAAGCTGAGTGCCAGTTACATTCACCACATAAACCAACAGCAGAGTGCAGAGAATCAGCTGCCTCCCTGGTGGAACTTCACCTGGAGTATCAGTTGGTACACTGGTTAACGCAATGCAACCGATGTGCATCTAAACAAAGATATTTATTTACAAACACAGATACATTTATACTATCTTAGTGTTTAAGTGGCATAACTTAAACAATGGCACAATTTAACATATTTGTACTCGCGTCAGATCCACTCGATGCTTTGGGAAGGATTCTGCACAGAGTGAGAGGTGAAGGGAGGATGGGAGACCAGGGAGGAGGACGGCGTTTGTCATTAAAAAAGAAAGTTGGGAAAAGGCAATGAGTTGGAGCAAAGACTGAAAGTATGTGAAGAAATGCTATAACGGTACCTTCATCCCTGGATTGTTATTATTAAGTAGAAGGCAAACAAATGCTTATGTGCAGAAAGAGAGTTTGGAGCTCTGCCAGGAACGGTCACATATACCACATGTTATTTATGACTGTATAAAGCGCAAGAATATTAGTCATTTAATGAATAACTTGGAGGATGTTTGTTACAAGACATGAAAGGATCAGAACTTCTTAAAGGCGAAGAAAGTTAAAAATGGAAATTTCTCTGCTCATCCAGCTGTTGTAAGCTCATCACAGTCTCCACCTAGGGTCTACAGAAATACATCTTCCTGCTGACACAGCCATCACAGGCATCACTGATGGCCTTTTTACATTCATGTCTCAACGTCCTCATGTCTCTTGCAAAGCTCCATCAACATCTCTGACATTACAAACTGCCCATCCCTCACTAAGCCGCACTCTCTACACCTGATGAGTCCTATCCAGACCTACACTCAGCTATGATTTGCTCCTTCTCCTCCCTTCATGCACAGTGGCCATTTTCCACAGGGCTGTTGCCTTCCCACTTCTCCACATTTTCTCTTTCAACCCTTCTGCAGACCTCGATCACTATGTGTCCTCTCCTCAAAGTACAGACTGATAACCCTCTAATATCCCTCCTGCAGATACCCCCCCCCCCCCATTCTCTCCTCTCACAGACACTGCAATACTACAATACTAAATCTAACAACAGAATTACACGTTTATACGCCATATAACCTCCTTGCAACCACTGCCCTTCTCTCCAAAAAGGACTGTTTTGCTCAACCACTGACAAAGGTCTAGAAATGAAGCTGTAAGGTTTGTACTTTTCCCTGTATTTATACCTCATTTATTTTTCATTTATCACTGCTTCTGGTATTAAAAAATGCATATTAAAGAATTAATGAATGAATAAATAAATAAATGAACCCATAGCACAGAGCTCTCTGAGAAGAAATTCTCTTTGGATCCATATTCAAATTAGGAGATGAAATGGAGCAACCAAAAACATTACCTTTTGCTGTTGTTCTGAAGATACATGGCATTTCATTTCCATATGGAGCTATTAATAAATGGAATCTAGTTATAGGAACCATTCTGTACCCCTGACACCACATTCTGTAAAGCAGCATGGGCTACAGGGTTTGGTGTCCATTTGTTGAGGTTGTAGGTTTACGTTATTTTGCCCCCAGCTTTCCCCAAGCACAGATGTTTCCAGCTATCGTGCTTTGCCACCTCAGTTAGAACAAGCCAACCATGCCTGGCAAACTCCTTGCTCAATCTAATCCACTTCCAGCACAACTCAACCCAGTGCAGTACATCCGGCACCACGTATCATACACACTGCGCAGAAATTCCTCTGAAGCACAAATGATGGCTCTTAAAATCCAGACTTTGCCACACAATGACAAGGTCTTCACATTACCAGAATTGCACTCCCTCCTCCGCCGCCCACATCCAACTCCTCATCAGTCTCTAGCATGACTCAACCCAGACAAAAAGCAGTAGGTTTACAAGTAATTTCATTTCTCCTAAGCAAGGTACATCATACAGAGGAAATCAATAAAGATGTTTTTATTTTATTATCGTTTTTGGTTCTTGGTTGCTGGTGAATTATAGGGTCTATCTGTCTTCATAGGTTTCTTCTAAATTGAATTTTTTCTGCATTAGTTTTGGCTTAAGCAGAGTGGTATTTCCAAACGCAGCCTTCTCTGAAGGCAGCAGAACCCCCAGTAGCAGGTCAAGATTTCCTTCCAACTCTTCAAGTACTGACAAACGTATTTTGGAACTATTCCAGCTGTTACAGTGACAGTCTTATCTACAAGGCCATGGACAGGCTAAAAACTGCCTTTGCACAAATGCGTTTTTCCTAAGGTCTTATGCTGAGGGCCAACTTTTACTTGGCAAAACCCCAGAGAGCTCAGCTAGACTCTTACATTTTCAATATTTTTTAATACCTTTATTGATGATCTGGATGAGGGGACTGAGTGCACCCTCATTAAGCTGCAGATGACAATTGGATGTGGCCCTGCACAGCGTAATCTATTGAGAGGCAACCCTAACCATGGCACAGGGGTTGGAAGTGGATGATCCTTAAGGACCCTTCCAGCCTAAGCCATTCTATGATTGTTTCCTTCTCACTGGCCTCTTGTTAGTATTGTGAGCTGTGTAAAAATTTAGACAGAATAAAAGGGGAAAAAAAAGAAAACGACTATCATGTACCACCCTGAGGAAAATGAAGTTGAAGTATCTTACTTTCACAAGCCATGAGGGACAGAAACAAGAAAGAAAAACATATCTTGATGCTGCAGAGGCTCATACATCATTACGACGGCAGAATTTATTGTTTTGTCTGTCTGTTTCTTTGTCTCTTTTTTTCCAGTGTCAAATTTGGCCAAATGGATTATGCCAAATTCCGAGTCTCCCCTGCTAGCTCCTACTTGCCTTTCCTTGCAGCCAAATCACTTGAATTGATAGCTGTCAGCACTGCGCTGAATTAAGTGCCCTCCTGGAAAAGCATCAACAGATCTACAAAGTAACTGCAAAGGAATCAAGTGGGGCAGGTGTGAAAAAAAAGAGTAAGGAAGGCTAACAGAGCAGTTGAGTTCACTGAACTGAAAGGGGCCAGGTACTAGATGAAATTTCAGTATTATAAATAGAACATTATGTAGCTGAACTAAAAATAGGGGCTTTATTTTTACTTAATGTTCCTCACTGCTAGCTGCTGACCTAGGAAAAGTGGACTCAGAATGGAGAATTAATTCCCCACAAGCATGCAAAACAAAACCACTAACCAGGCTCCACTGTCTGTCTGGGAAATAAAAAGAACATTGCTTGTTAAACCAATTGCAGAAGTATCTAATTGAAAGAAATCTCACACGTTGCTGCAAAAAGAATGCAAAAGAATACAAGTTCTGCAGAAAACCGGCTGCAATTAGAATCTCCCTCTACATACTTTGCTTATAACAGACAACGTCTAGTGTACCTAACCTGATTCCATCCTGAACTTTCTATGTAACTGTTATCCTATGTTGTAAGCAGTCTCTGCTCAACGGCAATAATACACTACCCTTCCAGCACCAGGATTCAAGTCAAGATCAAGGGACCAAGTGTAAGTTTCCAGGAAAACAGCATGCAAACTTGCCAACTGTCTCAGGGAAGCATCTTGTGATTTTCCCTAACCACCAATTTTACATTTAAATGAAGAATCCTAATTTAGCTGTGATAAAACACTAAATGGCCAGCTGCTAAAATAGTTTTCATCTTTTGCTTCTTTAAAAAAGAAAAAGTTAAAACCAGCACACATCTAAATTTGGGGTTAGTTTCAAGCCCACGGATCTCATCCTCAGGATGAGAAGCTGGAAACTATGGTTTTGGTTCTTCTTACAGAGATAAGAGGAAGCTGTAAAACAAAAACAGATCTGAATCTGAACTTAAGTTCACAGATGTGCAAGTCCATGGCTTTGCTTCAGATCCATCACTAGCTAAGAGCCTTGATAGACCTGAGGCTTCTCCAGGCTATTTTTGTCTGTGTCTACTAGATGCTGCCTCTCCGTAATGCACCACAAACCCCAAGGGGCAATGTCGAAGCATTTATTCATCACCACTTCCAGAGGAAGCTGCAACAAAGATGAGAATATGGTGATTTAACTTTGGAGAGTAAGCCATAATTACTTCAAAGTGTTTAAGGCAACAACAAAAATAACTTGCATTGCTTGTCATTGCTAGTCAAGTTGAAATACGGGTATTTATGATAAAAAATTTGTTATTTTTAAAGAGTGCTGAAATGCTGGCTCAGTTTGCCATTTCCTTTCTTTTACTGCTGTACCTATTTTTATACATACAAATATACGTATACAAGCAGACACACACGATCCAACTTCAAACACAGCTTTGGGCCACAACCACCAATAATTTCAGAAAGCCTGCAGCACTGCCTTCACTTTTTCCTCTTTTCCTAATAGCCCACATAAAACAAGAACTGCTGTACAGTCTCTTAGCTGCAAATGGAAGGCAACACAACCAAGGAAAGGGCACAGCATAAATGAAGGCTTATGTGACCAACACTTGCCAGGCATAACTTAAATCACTATCATTTTTTGTGTAAGGACTTCAGGAAGCTTCAACTGAACAAGATGCTAAAACAGGCCTGCAGATCTGTAGCCAGAAACAACCAACCCCATCAAGCCACAAATAAGTCCCGATAAAGAACTTCTGAAGTTCTTCCCCAGATACTCAAACCTGATCCAATTAAGATAATTATGGACAATGCTCCTCATCGGCTGTCCTGCTTAAAAGTGACAATTCCCACTCCACTTCCAGGCACATCCTTTCTTCTTCCCCATTATAACAAGTAATACTGTATGCAGTATCTTCTAACACCAGGAGACATTAGAACATTTTCAGTGTGTACCGGACACTGCAATTGGTTTTCACCTGATGCGTGACTTTCTACATCAATATGCAACTTCCCAACTATACTTCGACTACACGATCTTCCCCCTCACAACAAACACAGCCTCAAGCATAGAAACAGGAACTCTTGAACAAGCCCAGCACTGAAAAACTCACTACAGCTACAAGATGATTTAAGAGTTTCCATTTTGCACACCAAGCTCCAGAGAGGAGTTTCAGGTTTCCTTCTTGCTACTTCTTTCTAGCCTTCACACTATCTATTCTTGGCCATTCTGCAAAACAGAACCAACAGCAGCATCTCAGCGGGTGCAAACAGGCTTTCCAGAAAACCTTTTAGTATTCCAACCTTTTTTCTCACACCAAATGTAATAATCAACCAGCCTCCCCTACGTTGCTGGTTAAAATAAGAGAAATCTCTGCTCACAGAAATGACTCATATCTCAAAATCCACCCTCCAGGAGTGCCCTCCATCAGCTGTACAGGGTTTTGGACTGTTGCTGTCACACACCACACACACGTGTACATTCACCTCAATGAAGGCACTGCAGACCAATTAGGAACGATCTGTTATTCCATTCAGTATTACTCATTTGGGGATTTGATTTTTGTTTTCCTCCGAGGTTTCTGGAAGCCCTAATGGGGTGAAGCTTAAATTAAATTGGGATCATAAGCATCCCAAAGACAACTATTAGGTGGAACATACTTAACACTGATTGAATATGATTACGCGGGCTGCTTGTAACCACAGCTGCCTCACTAACATCACTTACACACAAACTACTTTAAATGTTCGTTACTTGCAGCGTTAAAATATGAAGCAAAGCAGGATACAACAAAATGATCTACACAAATACGTAGCTGTGAAAGCTGCAGAAAAAAGTGCAACAAATGAGGTTCAGCAAATAACAAGTGCAAGGTCTTGCACCCGAATCATGGCAACCTCTACTACTGGCACAAGATAGGGGACAAAAGGACAGAGCTAGAAAGTACCTGGGAGTGCTGCTGGATGGCAAGCTGGACATCAGCCAGCTATGTTGCATCAAAAGAAGGGCAGCCAACAGGCGATCCTTCCTTCTACTGCAAGACCTCGGCTGGAGAACTGTGTCCATGTGTGGAGTCCTCAGAACAGGAGAGACGTGGAGCTGTTGGAGCACATCCAGAGGGCCACAAAAATGCTCCAAGGGATGGAACACATGAAAGGTCACTGAGGGAACCTCAGGATTTACCCGAGGCGCGGAGCCACGCCGCTGTCCACACGTGGCCGCAGGGGGCAGCGGGGCACCACAAGATGGCGGCCCCTGCACGTGGCGCGCCGCTTCCCGCCGGGACCGCTGGGCGGCGCCGTGCAGCGAGGCCGCCACAGAAGCGGAGCGGGACGGGCGCGGGATGGAGGTCGGGGCGGGGATGGCGCCGCAGCGTGCCGATGAGAAACGCGGTCCCCGCGCAGCCCCCGACAAAGCCCCCTCGGTGCCGGGCTGCTGGATGGCGGAGAGTTGAGCCGGACAGCCCCAAGCTGAACGCCCCGCGGAGCTCTGAAGGATGCTGCCCGGAGGGAACTGCAGCCCCGGCCCCTTTGGCGCAGCACCGCGCGCGGAACTTCAGGCACGGAGCGGCCGGAGCTGAACCTGCTGCTGCGGCACGAGGCTGCACCGACACCTGCTACCAACACCCGGCCAAACAGGCCCGGTTCGCTGCTAGCCGTTGTGCCCGGTAGAATCTGAATTAGCAAGTTAAAAGCAAAAGCTTCTATAAAATACATCTCATGGGACAGCCAAGATTTTCCTTATTTCACCTTAGTGAATGTTAATGATAATTGGTGCAGGCAGAGCTTGAGAACAAGCGTTAATTATTAACTCCAAACCATCAGATTGTGAAATCTCATTCACATTGCTTACATCAGTTTGGGTATTCTATAAACGTCTCCACATATATCATGTCATATTAGATGCCATGCCTTCTTTTAAAACACGGGCAGTGCCAATACTAAGAAATGCCTGTTAAATCACTATTCTTGCCTAAAGCTTTATATAAATAACATCAGAAATACTCGTTACAGTGATTCACACCATGCATAATTCTAACTTTTCAGCTGCATACTTTGGTTATATAGCTAATCGTATTAATCATTCCTGTGCAGTGTTTATCAAGACTGCATTTCTTATGGGACTGTTTTTAGTACACCCCAATTTCCAGCACATTGCATGTGTCTATGCTAGTCCGCTCAGTGCTGTTTGTGAGCAGTTACCCTAACTATATGAATACCCAGTTTATCAGCTGGGAGAAAGACAACGGTTAAACTGGATGAAGGTAGACAGCAACACACTGAATTTTTATCTCTGTAACAGCATGGAGCTACAAAAACATAAGCAATAGGTGCCGCTTATGCTCCAGTATTACACTTGTGAGGCACAGCAAGCTATGCTGCACCAGAGCACTCGCTGCAGATGAAGGGTGTGCTGAGTTAATTTACAGCAAGCTAGCCGCCGAGCACTCACTGCAATATAACTCACGTTAATTTCCCCTGACGGGTAACTAATGTTCCAAGCTATTCCTAGTAGAATTGAGCACCAGTACAATGATCTTCACAGTCAGAGTTTAACACTCGAGCAAGAGGTAGCCCTGCTGTACGTACATACATTATGCTGTTCAGCAGGCATTCCTTCTCCTGAAAAGATGCCAGCATTTGATTTCCCAGCAAGAGAAAATACACTTGGGCCTTCATTTGTTAGATGCACCGACCCTTGGAAATATGACTGTGTACTCACACTGTAATGTATCTCTTCAGTTCTTATTTTATTGTTATTTAGTGAAAGAAGAACTTGGTAAAAGGGTAAAAGAAAGCTTCAATACTTGTACACTCAGGTATCAGCCTCTCAACCTAATCTTTATGACACTTCTCTATTTACAGATTCCAGGTAACACCAAATCTTATTTAAGATCCTTCCAGAAGTAGATTTTGTCCTCACAAAAGGAAGGGTTAAAGATTCAAAGTTCCCAGTCTGGAAACTCCATGATGAAGTCCTGTTCAAAAGTATCCTTGTAACACCAACAAAAAGACGGCACCATTTCCGACCACTAGAGCATTTAATTCACATAACACATCATTTGTTTATCCTAAGAATGTAGAGAGCACATCAAAAGATACAGCAGCAGTAATAGTTTCAGTTTTTCTTGGATCTCTCACCTTCTGTGTGTATACCTTTGCAGACAAGCTTTGCCAACATAACTGGGTCCATCCAGGTATTGAAAAACAAGTCAAATACTTCTAATTAACCTTTCAAAATAGAGCTTTGTTCCAAAACAGATGCAAGAACTGGATTTAAGACCATGGCAAGAACTAGCACTGATACACAAAGTGTTGAATTCATTGACAGTAGGCACTCTTTCCTCAAAAGGCTTCAAGAGATTATATTTATTTCAATAAAATTTAATTTATATAGTCTTCTTGCTAAGCAAAACAGAAAAGTCATTTAAAATAAAAGAAGGGGAATCCAAGAGACATTCAGCAAAGCAGCTCCATTGCTGCATAAACCAACAGCATCCTCATATCAAATTCTTGGCGTTCATAAACCTGTTCAGAGCTTTCTACAGTCAGATAGCAAATGAACAACACTTGTAACTAATGAGGCAGCTTGATTAGCACACTGCTTATCGATTTGAGCCACTGAAAGGCAAGATGCATCTTCTAACCGGAGTTTTTCTTCAATAGCAATAATCATGACTTGACGTCCCCTTTGTACCAACATATGTAGATGAACAACTTGCTTGTTTTCTTTGGCAGCAGACAATGGTTGTACTCAGTATAAATCAAAGCCATGCTTTAGAATCCCTGAAGAAGTTCCATTCTGAATTTCTAAAGCAATTTGCATCACATATGATAAACAAGTTAACTTACAGCAGTCTATTCTGTACTTACAGTTGGCAGGAAGGATTCTTAATGTTCTCAATGGAAAATACTAGAACTCCACTAATTACTTGATAGGCCATCTCCAATTTCAAGCCACACTGGTTTGAAATTCATTTCTAGTAATCCATTTAAAGAGTGTTTTCATTCACTCTTCGTAATGTGATAAATCATTCAGCATTTTGCTAGGAAAAAAAGATGAAAGTGAAACTACTAACTCTAGTCAGTAAATGCAACTCAACACAAGATTGGGAATGTCGCAGCTTTGAATGCATGATACTCCACACACATCGATGCATCGTTAGTTAACAGTCATAACAGAACTATGACAGAATGAAGAGCTGTCACAACAGGTGTCCTTTTGAGGCCAAAAATTAACTTGTGAGCAATCATTTTATTTTTCCCACATTCAGTTTACCTTTCTGGAAATTAGTGTATGTTGGGTACATTTATTTTTTCCACCATTTCACAAACCACAGGTTGAACGTTGGCAACTTGAAAGAGACATTGTGTCAGCTTTCAAGCGAGTGTCCCTGTTGAGATGCAATTGTCCCTGGATGGTATAGCTCACTTCTCAAAGTTTTTGTGAGCATCAATTATTTTCCGACGCACCTCCCGGTTCCTGGCCCTTTTTTCCTCATACTAGAAGACAGAGGAGGGAATGATTAAATCAGCTATTATCATCAAACAAATACATCAAATTTTAAACACATAGAGCCTTTATTACTCATGATCAGAAACAGTATCTTTGACCAATATTAGCTGTGTTCCTCATATCTATATACCCATTCATTTTTTACTTTGAAATTAACATTTATTTTATTAAAATACATGTTTCTAAGTTAGAGGTTATTAAGCTAAAGAGTATTGGAACATTCTAATAGAGAAGGTTCCATTAATCTTGAGAAAGAAGTTAATTATGCATCCATCTTAAGTTTGACAGCCACGCTTCACACAAACTAGAACAAGTTGCATTAATGCTGTTCTAAAGCCCTGGTCAGGCCCTTCTTCTTTTAAAAGATACAGATTAACATGTGTGCCTGTCTTCTGAAATATGAATTTGTCATCACAGACTTAGTCTGTTTTTGATCCTGGTCATTAATTATATGCACAGATAAGGCAGTATACAGAAAAGAAAGGAACAAAGGCAAATATGGGTTGAATTAGGGTAATTTTTTTTTATAGAAGAAATGGGATTCCACTGTGAACAAAATCAAGAAAGCATTTGTGTGTATCTCAAATGTGAAGCCCATCTTTGTAGTATGCCCCTGCATTATTAAAAGTTTAAAGACTGAAGAATCTTTCATTACAGTCAAAAAATGAAACATTCCTATAGGCTAAAAAGAAGTGGGGAAAAAAAATCTTTACAGATTTGGTATGTATGTCATGAGAAGCAAATAACTCTTGATGTATCATTTAAAACATTTAACAAACAAGTATGAAAGACTAAGGAAATGACAAATACACAATTCCCTACATAATGTAATAGACTACTAAGCAGATGGATGTTGGAAAGGGTTTGCAGTTTTTCATTCATTGTACTGACTGTTTTTACAACTGAAAGGAAGGCATGAAACATCACTTAATGTTAACAGAATGCTTTTTTTCCTATGCCATATTGCTTATCTTTGCTTTTTCACTGATCTTCCTATGATATAATTCAGAATACAACGATGGACTTTTAGCAATTTCATCATTTTATTAGTTATTTAATGAGTTAAATTTATTTCTTACCTCTTTCTTTAAGCACTTCCGCATCTCACGGTCTATATCATTGCAATGGCCAAAAAACCTCAGAACGTTGTGCTAATAAGTTGGGGAGAGGGAAAAACAAACAATTCAAGAAATTCTTCCTCCAATGCTCCACATTTCTTAATAGCCACTCGCATTCTGCAAAAAAACCCAGCTGGTTTTTCCACTTCTCCTTTTGTGAAAATCGCCTTAACTTTTCTGCTGAGTAACCAGGAGCTAGAGCTACTTCTCCTTTGAATGACCTCAATCTTGCAGAAAGTTTAAGGTACTCCCCATATTGTAAAACCAGACTGAAATATGATTACCTACACTGAAGTCATTGAGTCTAGATGTAGAACATGCACTTTGGTGACTGAAGAATCAGTTCTATAAATTTCACTCAGCACTAGCTTCACTAACATACAAATCTTTGCATTCTGAACTCATTTGCAATTAAGAAAGATGTGGGAAGATCTACAGGCAAAGGACTTCATTATCCCAGCTATGTGAAAAATGGGAGGTGTTCTGGGTCCAGAAGATTCATCCACTGGACATAAATGACTGAAATGTTAGAACTAACTCAGGGTGAAGGAGTAACATTTCTCCAAGCCTCAAGAATGTATTCACTACCTTTGTAATATGGCTCAGCTGTACACTTGATGCATACATAAGTGTTACCCAGTTTTTATCAGGGAAACCAATGCACGTTTCTGTGACTGATGAGCAGCTAGATGGATTCAGAGGTATGCTGAACACTATTAAGAGTTAAAGTAGTAGGCAAGGTAGATGTCAGCTAGCAGAACATGGCTTTACTTAGGAGTGTGTTAATAAAAGTCTGTCATAATCTTTAACTATGGCAGTGCTATAATTAACTTGTTTATATCTCTCTGCTTTATAAAGGGCATCAGATGACACTGAAGCAGTTGCACGGGATAAATGGTTGCTTTACTGAAAGCTGAATCTGCTTTCAAAACATTTCTATTTTAGCTAATACAGACTTAACCTTTTATTCTGTTCTTATACCAACATGCATGATTTCAAGGTGAGCGCTCCTCATTCCAAACTAAGTCTACTCTTACTAGTATATACAGTGAGAAGAATCTACTTTTATTTAACCAGACTCCTGAACTGTCAGCTGTCTATAACTCAAGATTATGAGGAAAAATGAATCAGTCTTTCAAAAACAGATGTTATCCCCATTACAGCAATACGACTGTGAGACAATATGCAGCTGTCTATAAAAATAAGGCATGTGTATGGCACGAGAGCAGAGTTGTTAAAAAAAAAATTGAAATAATGATATCAAATAGGAATTAACCTCTCTCCACTAAGTATGACTTAACCAGCAGGTTCTAGATCAGAAATAAACTGAATTTTATTAAAACACAAATACAGGACACAGAATTCAAGATAAGAATTTTTAGCCCTCAGTATTAGTTTAAATTACATATGAAGGTTCTTAGGCCCCTCTGGCATTTCTACAAGACAGCAGATAGTCACCAATAACTATAATTAAGATCACAAATTCTTCAGATTTCAGTGATTTCAATTTCAGTACATCTACCTTCAATTTTAAACAAAGATTATTGCTCCTTTTAAATGAATGTGAAAGTAGTCTTCACTCTGTTCTGAGGAGCACCAACATGCACTCATAGGTAAGCTTAAGACTGACAAAATGAGCTCATCTTCACATAAAAGGACCAACTTCAAACCAAAATGAAAGACTATAACCCTGTGCATGAATGTATTACTGCTGCTCCTGGAATCTTTGTAAGTCAAACATGCAATAGATTGCTTTGAATCGCTTCTATAGGAATCAAGTACAACCTTCAGTTCTAATTCTCTACTAAACTCAAGGTAGTCAAATAAGTTACAGTTCAGGTTGGTGATGTTCTGTTCTACACAGAACTGTGCATCTTAGGTTCAAGATATCTACACAGTGCATAGGAACAAACAGACAACAGTATGAAAAACACCACGAGATATCACTGACCAATTCCAGTTTGCATACATTTCAAAACATTGTAGTACTATCTAACAAATAAAATGTACTGAATGAGCCTGGTACAGTATACTCATTTACACTAACATTTAGTTTTAAAACTATAGAATGAATTAAAAACAGCTTCTGAATGAGTGAGATGAAGTTTCTGTACCACATCAATGAAGAGCCTTGAGTTCCTTGAAGACAATTAGGTATTATACATCTCTTTGTACATGCCTACTAAGAATATTCAAACGTTAATTCCCACTTGCTCTCCAAGCATGGAATATAAGGCACAGCAGCATACCTACATGTATACTAGCATATCTGGCAGCTGGTACACAGGAATCCCGTGAACTACTTTGTTGCATGCAGACTAAAACACGCAGAAATTATTTCAATTTTTAATATAGGCCCACCATTAGAAAGCTCCAACACAAGAAATTCCATATCCTAATAAAATCACTGGCTAAGTTTTACATACAGCTGTCAGTGCTGCTTTCAACTTTATCAGTGAAAACGTAGCAGCTCTGTTTTGCAGCTGCTCTGCCTACTGGAGATTTTTTTATGATCGCATGATAATCGCACCCATTCTGACACTCATTTCCCCAGCCCACCCACTCTTTTCTCTGCTCAGAACTCCTCACCTCCTTGTGACACTTCTTGAGCAGACTTATAATGAGGTTACATTCTTCAGTGTGCAGGTGAGGAGACAGGTCTGGATGCATCTTAAGTAGTGATGATTTTAGCAGTAAAAGAATCTGAGTTCCACCTGCCAATGTTAAAATATGAACGTTTAAATAGAAGTTCAAGTTGATCACTTAAGAAATTATCACGTAGTATTAATGTTATAATAATAGCACTTTGAATCAAAATGCAACATAATATGTATGGTTTATATAACACACTGAAGGTAATTAGAACCAGTATATGCCTCTTCCTTATCTGCAGAGCTCAAATATTAACTATGAGCTTAAATTCTTTGTGATCATGGACATTAAGGATACTTTGGGGATTTTCCTTTTAAGGGACAATAGGAGAACTAACCTTTATTGAACTGCAAATTATCTTCTCATCTTCCTATTTCAGTGTCCATTCTAGCACACATTATATATTATAGCATACATAGAATCAAAATGTTTCAGGTTGGAAGGGACCTTTAAGATCACCTACTTCCTGTCAATATATCCAATAGATATGTGACAACTACTATGTATATGTGTATTCTAGAATATGTATTTTTATTCTTCCTACTTTCTATATACAGGTGGAGCAGAACAGGAAGCAACCTGATATTTCATTACAACACTTTAAGGACTGGCATCTTTTTAGTTACCTACATGCTTTTTGAAAAATCCTGATCCAAAGCTTTGATGATGCTTTAAGAACTAGATGTGACCTCAAGAGCGCCAAGAGGAGGGGAACAACAGTAACCACTTAACTACACTTTTTTAATGCAACTCAGTATGCTGTTAGCCTTTATTGCCACAAGGGTGCACTGCTAAATCATGTTTAACTGCAATGTCAACAAGGACCCCCCAGGTGCTCTTCTGTACAGCTCTATGGGGCACAAGCAAATTTCATTCTTGAAATATATATATTTTTATATAACGTCTCACTGAAAAAGGAAAACATTCCCAGAAGCCATTTTCAAGATCTTTTGTCAAAAAGGATGAAACTGTCATATAATAATGGCTGAAATAAAGACTACTTGGTTGTGGAAAAATCATTGTACCAGAGAGGGAAGAAGAAAAGTCCAGTTCATAGTAGGACAAATGGACTCATCTTAACAGAATTGTCCTTGTATTAACCATACCGTCATCAAGTTAAGTAGATGTCTTTTGGCTTGTTTACTTGGTATTTTATCATTGTCATTCCTCCAAAAGAGAGCAGCTCCCTCGCTGCAATACATCACACAAAAATCACTACACATGCTAAGTAGCCATCCTTGTTTCAACACTCCACAGCTAAACCACCTAAATACTGGTTAGCAGTGGTCAACTGCAAACTCCAATATTCACCTGCAGCACTGGCAGCTATAGAATACTCGACTATTCCTAGAATACTCCAGTAATATATTTGTCCTGAAGAGCTATCTAAATTAATTTACCCTGTATTTCGTATAGCACGTTCTGCTTAACAAGAACTACATTCCCACAAGCAAATAAAATTTTAAAATTCTAAACAAATTTACCAGCTCCTGGAGACACACGAGAGAGCATTCTGCATTATATTGCAATCACATTCAGTCATTTCTTTCAAGAACTGCCCCATACCAGCTGGAAGCCTAACATTATGTTTCACACAGAAGTTAGAAGCCACACTGGATATAGCATTCCCTTGGGAGAGTGACCAGCTCTACGACCACTTGAATTAATTCTCATATAACACCGGTATTAAAATCTTGCAAGCTGAGTTGTGTAACATGGTACTCACTTCACGTAGGCTACAATGAATTAGCAAACATTAAAAAAAGAAAATGTTTTATTACAAAGTAGCAAAGCATCTTACAATGGCCACTGGAGGCTGGGCTGGAGCTGTCAGATACTTTAGAAGTTTATGACAGAATAGTGTTATCAGTGCTAAACTCTGTATTTATGCTTAGGAGTGCCGGATGAGGCTGTCATCTATAAATGATCAGAGAAGGTTAAAATATTTTTGCCAGAGGGAACTGTGTTTACTGTGTCCAGTTCTGGGCTCCCCAGTACAAAAAAGACAGGGATCTCTTGGAAAGAGTCCAGCGGAGGGCCACAAAGATGGTGAAGGGCCTGGAGCATCTCCCCTATGAGGAGAGACTTAGGGAAATATGTCTGTTTAGCCTTGAGAAAAGAAGGCTGAGAGGGGACTTGATCCAGGTTTATAAATACCTGAAGTGTGGGAGCCATAGTGGCGAGGCTGGTCTGTTTTCAGTAGTGCGTGGGGACAGGACTAGGAGAAATGGGCTGAAACTTCAGCATAGGAAGTTCCGCACGAATGTGCGCAAGAACTTCTTTACAGTGAGGGTGACGGAGCACTGGAACAGGCTGCCCAGGGAGGTGGTGGAGTCTCCTTCTCTGGAGATATTCAAGACCCACCTGGACGTCTACCTGTGCGACGTGGTGTAGGGAGCCTGCTTTGGCAGGGGGGTTGGACTCGATGATCTCTAGATCGATCTAGATCCCTATAATTCTGTGATTCTGTGAACTGATGGACAGATGAAAGGGTTTCAAAAGGTAACAAAAGCATGTATGAAAAAGGAGAGACCAGGCTATTGGTTTCCTTAGTTTCTTTTTAGTGATGCTTTAACCTAAACCAAAGATAGCAAATCATCATCTTGCAAGAATTCAAGTTAACATGGACAGAATTTTACGTAATAGCGCATATGGACTCTATGCATGAAAAAATATTAAAAAAAAAAAAAAAAAAAAGGGAAAAAGCAATACAAAGTGTGCTGAGGAAACATGAACAGAACTGCTGGATAAAGAGCACCAAGTTAAACACGACATCGGGGTAGAAGAAATAATAGCAGTAAAGCAGAATTTTAGGAATACACTGCAATTATTTTAAGACAAAAACGGACTGTGGAATGCTGAGCTGACATTAATAACTGAAGCGAATAGTTGGAAAGAAGTGCTTAGATGAACGTCTTGCACAAACGTACCAACACAGCTCACTGACTGTGCACGAGCATTTAATGCATTTTATAAGAGATACCGCAGTTTGCACAACCTCTTCCTGCCTCGTTAAAGCTCTCCCATTCCAAAAGCTGCACATCTAAGAGGCATTTCAGCACACCTGACCCCAACCAGCTCTTCCATATCACACACTGCGCTGCTATGCAAAACATATCAATAAAGCCTTTATAGAACGAGACCAGAGAGCTACAGATCCCTTTCCTTTGCACACTAACTACAGCGCTACCGTTGCGGTACGGCTCCAACTGCATTCGGGCACTCTTCTTGAACGAGCAGCTTTTATTCACAGCTTACTTCTGTTCCCAAAAGGACGAGCCCAGCCAGACGCGATCGGAGCTGAGGGGAACTACCACGACCCAAAGCACCGGGAGAGCGGAAGTAGCCGGACAAGCTAGGCCGGAAGTTTCCTCAGAGAGAAGGGGCGGGATAAAGGGGGCGGGGCCTCATCAGATTGGGCCTTTCTGGCACCGGGCGGCGCCTGATTGGGCGCTTCGAAAGGCGGGAGGCGGTTGGCGCGGCGCGTTGTCGGGCTGGTGTTGTGGTGGCGGCGGTAGCACCGCCTGAGGTGTGGCGGTGAGTGGGGGGGTCTGTGCTCTGAACGCGGGGATATGGGCGAGATATGGGATATGGGGATATGGGATATGGGATATGGGCGAGATTGCTTTCTCGTGTGCAGGACGAGGGCTACGGAGCCACAGAGCCACGCTGGGAAATGATGCCGCTGTTCTGCCGGCTGTCCCTAGGGCCGCTTTCAGCGCTTTTCTACACCGCTTTCAGGGAGCAGATGGCCTATGTGTTGGTCTGACTACTTTAATATCTCAACTTTATAGGTGTCCTCGCTATGGATGAAGTCATCGTGGAATATATCCGAAGAACTGTGCTAAAAATCCCCCGCGATGAAATCATGGCAGTGCTGCAGAAGTGGGGCTTTCTCTCAGAGGCGCAGCTACAAACTATCAACTTCCGTCAGACCAAAGAGAGCATCTCTCACAGCGTCGCTCAGCTCTGCGAGGTAATCAATACGACGCCGCGGCATCTGCCTGTTGATGACCCACGCGTTAGACTGCAGTGCCTTGCGATTGAAGCTGCCTGTCCTGGGATCTCTCACTTACTGAACGCTGTGTGGGCGATCAGGCAGTGGAGCAGCTTCGTTGGTGGGCATAGCACCGAGCTGTCAGAGTTCAAGAAGCATCTGGACATTGCTCTTGGATATATGGTCTCGTTTTTGGGTGGTCCTGTGTGGAGCCAGAAGTTGGACTCGATGATCCTTATGGGTCCTCTTCCAGCTTGGGATATTCAATGATTCTGTTCTGTGTGTGATTGATCCTCACCATGCACTGTCATTTTTCCTTCCAGGAAAGTTCTGCAAACATAAAGCAAGCAGCCCTCCTAGACATCATCTGTAAGTGAAAATGAATGAAATTAACATCTTTGTGATTTTTAGTGTTTTGTTGTTTTTTTTTCTGAGTAACTTAATTACTCCTCTAATTACATAGCAATGGCCCTAGTGGTGCAGGGATGCACTTAATGTACATAGATTGCATTTTATATTAATCCCATTGGATCTGACCAATTATTTTTTCATTTCAAAAGCTCTTCATCAACATGAGTGTGTTTGTTTCTTTAGAGTTCCAGGTAGCTGTCAACTTTAGTAAGTAACATCCAGAGCACATTTATATATGTAGAGTGAGAGATTCATCTCCAGTATATACTGAGCCCTAACATCTTGCTGTGATGAGAAGTGTCATAGGGAAAAGCTGCCTGCAAGTACTCCAGGTGGAAATTTAGTTCCAATATTAATTCACAGCATGACTATTGCACCTCTCAGTTTGAATTTGGACTGACAGTTGTTTTAGCTGAAGTGCTTCTTTAAACACTGAACCTCAGAGATATCCTTTGTTATGAAGATCTTTTGTGATTTAATTAAGCAACTCTCTTTTAATAAAAACCGTTCTGCTTTTAGGTTTGCTGAATAAGTTATATTGCATTGTCAGAAGTAATCTTTAAACAACGTGGTTATAAAAGTAGTGTAAAGTGATTTTTAATTACCTTTTGATAGCATTTGTTATTGAGCAATTCCTGTTTTCCCTAGACAACCACATCTATGCAAACAAAAGAGCATGGAGTGTCTACCAAATGAACAAAACAGGTAAAGTTCCTTTCCTTTCTGTAGTCTCACTACCATAACTCAGCAATGAGTATGGATTTATTTTTAATGTTTTTCAAGTACTTTAGATTAACTCTTCTGGCAATTATTAGAAACTAATAATTTCTAATTGTCTTTTATATGTTAATATACGCATAGCAATAATGAGACTCAAATTTAATATCCAGCTTTCCTAAAAATGCTATGCAGTGCCAGCTTTTTTTCTTCTTAATATTGTTTCAGTGAAACTAAAACCATCATTGAGCCAGTTCTTGTGAATAGAATTCAATAAACTCTTTATTTTCTTGTTTAACAGGGGAAGAAACAGACTTCTTCGACTTCAGAGATTTCAAAAAAAGATTCAGAAGGCGAATTCAATCGGTTCTGATAAATGTAAGAACGTCTGGATGTGTTGACTTTGGGTGTCAATAGATTTTCCATACGTTGAGCAAGGCTTTTTTTTTTCTTACAATCTGCATCAAAACCAGAATAGATTTAACTCGGGAATGGTGAGAACTATGTGGAAAATAGAAAAAAAAAAAGTTAAACTCCACATCCTTCAGAAGGGCTAAAATAAAAATCACATTAAAGTTCAGAACCTTCATTTGCTGAGGTTGCCATTTTCCTGTGGAAATTTGATTCATTCGTTTCTTATTCAAGCAGTATCATGTTTGTGAACACAGGCATGAGGGCATGTTTTAATTTGTCTGGACACATGAATGTGTGTTTAAAGCAAAGCTTTCCGTTTTCCGTTCAGGTCACCATCAGTTTTAAGGAATATGAAGATAATGCAATCTGGATTAGAATTGCCTGGGGAACACCATATACAAAACCAAACCAGTACAAGACCAGTTATGTTGTGTACCACTCACAGACTCCTTATGTCTTCATCTCTGCCTCTGCCCTTAGGAGCAACTTACCTCTGCTGTGTCAGGTAGAAAACTAAACTGCACGGGCCATGACTTCAACACAGTCTTTTGGATTTGTAATTCTTTTAGCTTTGCAGAGGAGATGTAAAGATGAATCTCTTAATGAAGTTTTCTAATTTAACTTAGATTTTTTTTTCCCCCTTAGCTCCTGCTTATTTTTTATTTAAAATTAAAAAGCTGGGGGTTGCAAAACCCAATCTTTGTGAATGTCACATTAAAAATCAATTCATTTTATTAGGAGTTTTGTTGATCTCAAATTATTCTAACTCCTCAAGCAAATGTTAGGCAGTATCAACTAAACTGTCTCAGAGAAGTTGAAGAACATTAAAACTAAACTAATTAAAACTGTTAACTAAATGTATGAGGTCAGCAAGCAATGCTGTTAATTCGCTTTTTCTACAAAATTGTGGTAATCAGTGTTTGTAGTCTTTTATTTGTGTCTGTTTCATAGATAACCGTAGTAGTAGCTTCATGATTTTATTAATGTTTACTTTGTGTTTTTGGCACTGATAAGGCAGCATGATTATTCACTAAATCCTGGGAAGGCTCTGTATGTTAACCAAGCCTTAATGATTCTCTGCAACATGAAAACCCTGCTAGTTAAAAAGCAGCTGCTTCCTTTGAAGCAAAACATCTCGAAGTCTAGAAATAGAAAAATAGAAAATAGAAAAAAGTCTTTCTCTATTACACCCACAGTGATTATTAACAGTCATGCTAAAACAATTTCAATTTTTATTTGAAGGCAATGGTTGTTGCTTCCAATTACCACGACATCCATGAAATGGAGCTTCGAAGTCACTGTTTAAACTCCCTTAAAGATATTGTGTTTAAGAGGTACAGCCAGGTGAGCCACTTCACAAGTACATCCAAAGATGAGTCTTGCTTCTATTTCAGGCCCCCTACCAGGGGGAAACTCCACTCTTTCAAGAGATCATCAAGTTACAATAGTATTGAACCACTGACTTGGATAGCTTTTCCTTAAGGTAATGTTACAGTGGTGATGTAATTACTTGATATGCCACTTACTGTTTATTATTATTCCTGGATGGTTAAACTTAGTCTGTGTGGCTGACCGATTCACTCCTGGGACTTCTTGGCACTGTTTCTTAGAGAAATAATTGGGGGAAGTATTCGGACACTTAACTCTGTTCATCCACATAATGTATGATAGGATGGGGGGTGTTTTCTCACAATAAAGCTGGGCTTTGTAGTCTAGTACTTATCAAAAATGTGACCACTCACTTTCAGAACGCAAAATGAAATCTAGAAAACTGTTTGCAGCTAAAGACTCTAAAAGCACAACTATATATTCTTTCCTTTTCATTTTTTCCTCGTTTAGAACTTCCAAACCAACTATCCACTACAAGAAAGGAATGTACTCACAGAAAACGGTATGTGTATTTTTAGATTAAATGGAAGCGTGAATGTCCTCACTTGGAAGGTTAGGGCTTAAAAATGTGTATCTGTATATTTCTGCCTTATGAAATGAAATTCATAATAGGAAATGCATGTGTTATATTGACGTATTATCCACCCGTGGATAATATTGATGTCACTAGGAGATATGAACACTTCCTCATGACCTTCCATGCATTTATGAAACTAAAAATAAGGAAAGATCGGTGTCTCCTATCATATCAGCTTGTCTTCTTTCTTGGTAAGAACTGAACGTGTATGTCATGCAACCAGTTAACTTGTCAAACACAGATAGTGATGAATCGTTTAAAAATTATTATTTCCATAATTTTTTTGAGCATTCACCTGATCAACAAACGCAATGTTTGTACTTGCTGAGAATTGCCTTTTTTTTCCTTTTTGTTTTCTCCATACCCTGCAGTGGATTTAAGGATATGTGATGAAAACAGAAGTGAGAAAGAAAGAATACACAGACTGAATCTGCAAAGTTTTGGTGATGGTTCCCAACCCAAACTCGACTTTGCACAATATAAGGTAATGAATGCAACAAGCTTTGTTTTGTTTTTTCCTATAATTTTAATAGAGTTACAACTACATAAACTTGCAAGTAAAAAGATGGCATTTTTTCAAACTTTAGAAAGGACATTTTAAATGGGATAAGAGTAGTTTTAAGAAGCCTGTTTGCACTGAGATTTGGTCAGATACTTGGTCAGATCTTTTGGTCAGATATTATTTCAGTCCAACACGTGGACTTAGTTTTGTGACAAAGCCAGACTTAAACCAGCACTGCTTTGAGGCATAAGAAATCAGGGTTGCTTGAGGTACATTTGAAGATCATGTCACATATAGCACGAGAATTTAATGACACACCAGTTTCTTTTTTCTAACGAGCAGAGGTATTTGGAATTCTTGTAATGATTTACTACATAATTGAACTGGCTGCCTCTTTCACCAGAGGACTGTTTACCACATGGTGGCACCCTCTGATTTTATTAACGGGATATTCCTCCAACTAGAATCATGTTAATATTAAGGAATAAAAAGGTGATTCTTCTCCTGCCTTACAGTTTGCCTGTTCAGACCTAACTGATCATTTCAGAGATAACAGCAGACCCGTAAACACCTGCTGTGCTGGAACTTGTAAAATAAGTTTTTATTACCAGGTTGGCTACAAATGCCTTTTGTACTAAAACAGTTTGAAGAAGGAACTCAAGTTAAGTCACGCTTGTTTGAAAATAGGCTAACATTCAAATCAATGGTTAGTTCCATGTTCAACTTTTATCAGCCAGAACATTTTGAGCTTAAACGTATGTTAGTCATTGGGAGATTATTTTAAACAATGTCTGTATCTATATGTGTGTATGTATAAATGTCCATATAAAGACACATTGCAGCTGTAACTGCCCTCATTGTTCTACAAGCTATTTGGCACGTGGCTGTACAGTTCTTCTAGGTTGTATCGTGGCATGGAGAAAATGCAGTTTCTTTTCCATGATTCTCTAGTTCTAAATATTAACGTGAATGATAAATACATAAAATTCATGCTTAGCTTATAACGCCTGGTAATTTTATCTTAACAGCTTGAGACGATGTTTAAAAGTGATCCTAAATGGAATGTTTTGGAGAAAAAAGAGCCATTCCGATGCTTGGTCAAGTTTTCTAGTCCACATCTTTTAGAATCACTGAAATCCTTGGCACCAGCAGGTAAGTCTTCCACCTCTGTCACAAGAGAGGAGAAATCTGTGGTTAAACATTTAAATCGTTTTACATTCTGCTTGTGTATTGCATAGAAGAACATGCATGGTTGGGAAATACATAGAAATAAATAGAATGAAATCATTACCTCTAAAACGTAATGTGTAAATATATACCTGTTTGTTTTCAATAGCAGATATTCAAACTCTGTTTTCAATTACATGACAGTAGTGAAAGGTGAAGGCTGCCCGAGTTAAGCTGTAATTACCTGTTTGTCTCTACAGGTCTGGCTGATGCACCTCTTTCCCCACTACTTACATGCATTCCACAAAAAGCTAGGAATTACTTTAAAATTAGAGAGAAGAAGTCTTTACTTCCAGGAAGCTTTGTGAGCCCTTAATTGAAATAGAAATGTTTCTATATCAAAATATGTGATTCGTTTATTACTGGTCTTAATCCAATCCTTAATCACCTTTAAAACAGATCTTAAAACCAACCTCATTCTTTGGTAAACCCCTTTTTTTATTCCTGCCTTTGGGTTAGCCCTTAAAAACTAAAAAGTCACTGTGAATTTTAAACAGAAATCACGAGTATTTAATGTTTTAATGTGATGACTGCTTCTATCTGTATTGGCTGTAAGGTGCTAGAGCCTGGTATGGATAGGTAAGACATCGGTTCATTGCCATAACTGGAGGTGGCCTTATTTCAGCTGCAGGACAGCAGTGAAACACAACACATGCCCACTCTGAACACGTGAATAGCCCCATTCAAATAAATGGAACTTCTACTTCAAGCCAGGCGTGTTATTGTCTTTGTAGATGCAGATTACATTCAAAGACCATGGCAGGGTGTAGGGGAGAAGAGACTGATAGACATCAGTAAGAAACTTCCATGCAGCACTGTGGGCTGTTCAGCTCCAGAGTTCTCCCTCACCGATTGTGGCAGCCAATAATAATTACAATCTTTTAAAATCCTATCTCCTGCTATGAGTATCTATGAAATACCACCTCACAGGGACACAGGGACACTGGCAACGATCTTCGTTGCAGATAGAATGTTTTAGAATGTCTGTTTCATGAGCGTAGGGACACAAGGATTGCAGAAGCAAGATAGCAACGTCCACTCATGCCAACAGCAGCTTTGCGGTGGAGTTCTCTAAATATGGGAAATAGTAATTGCTAATAATGTAGATATTTCTGTGTAACTGCCTGTATTATTCATATTTTACAAGGTTATTTTGCACCGAAGACTCAAATACTTAATTCTTAACTCTGCTACCTGGCAGCATATTGTGTGTGTGTGCCTTGTGTATGGTATGCTGATAGACAGAGAGTCCTTTGGAAAAGGACTCGTGGCAAAGTGTAACTGTTTGGAGGGGTTGTATGGGAATCATATTGTATTCAAACTGTAAATAAATGTGTAAATTAAGACCTCTTACTGAAGTTTGATTTCCTGGCTCAAGCCCAGCTGTGGGGCAGACGCCACAGTCTGTAGGCCGGGCCGCTCCGTGACGTACCCGCCGTGGCCCCGCCCCCTTCCCCGCCCCCGGAAGCGGAGCGCGAGCACCTGACAGCAACATGGCGGCGGCGGGGAGGCGCGGCGGGGGCCCGGGGCAGCCACCCGTGGGGGACCCGCCGCCCGCCCGCGAACTGGTGCGGCCCTCGGTGACGGAGCTGTCCCAAGTGAGGACCAACATCCTGTGCACCGTGCCCGGCTGCGGGAAGGTGCTGCCCAACAGCCCGGCCCTCAACATGCACCTCAGCAAGGCCCACCGGCTCCAGGTACCGCCCGGCCCCGGTGATGGCCGCCGCGCTGGGAACCGCGGGGCGCCGCCGCCAGAGATACTGGGCTGTGGGGAGTCCCCGGGGCTGTGAGGGAGCGGGTATCACGGGGCGTTTCGTTGAATCCCCCTGAAGAAGCGTGCGCAGGTTCATGTGTAAATGCATCGGCGTGTGCGCGCGGGTCGGGCGGGCAGGGGAGGATCCCAGCGCAGCCGTGTGAGGAATATTATCCGTTATGTGCCGCTGTGCATCGCAGCTGTGCCGGCACAAAGTTTGGGACTCGGTTTCTGTTATTCCCTTCAGCGTATCGCTTGTTTTAATATCGCTTGGGAGGTGCACCCGCAGCACGGGCAGCAGCTGGCAGTGCGTGCAGGCCGAGCGCTCGGTGCCCGGCCTCTGCTGGGTCCTCCGGCTGCTTTAATTCTTGGTAACGTCGTTGAGCAACGACAACAAAAAGCTGTGGGTGCCATTTTGGAGAGAAGCACTCGTTACTACCGCACAATGCAGCGTGTGTGGGGAGGAGGGCGGGAGGAGCCGCAGCTGAGCAGAGCCTTGTGGTTGAGGATGGCCTGTCAGCAAGTTGCTCTTATTTCTCTCCAAGTCACTGTGCACGGGGTGTGGGGGCGAATGCCATTCGTGGAGAACTCTGAGCACAGCGTTCCTGGCTGCGTTTGGAAGAAGCAGCTACAGTGGGTGAACAATTAACTGTTGTTTGTGGAAATGGTGAAGGAAGGAATCAACAGCACGTTTCAGCCCATCGTTTGTGAGGAGGAGGAAATGGTCTCGAGGATGCTTGCAGTCTCTAGTTGCGTTGTTTCCATGCTCACGTGAATTGCGCTCAGTAGTGTTTGCTGTGAATTTCAGCATTATGATTCCCGTTTGAAAACAGTGAAAAATACAAAATGCAGAAACTGAATAGAAACGCAATATGCGCTAACAACTTTTGTCTTAGGTGTGTATTACGCCTTGCATATATATATATATATGTATGGATAGAGGCACAAAAGTAGTTTAAAGTGGTCCTTCAGGTTCAGCAGGCAGTTTTGAACTTGCTCTGAGTGTTTGCAGCAGCCCCTGATGCATCACCTTAGCTGATGTTATACAGCTAAGGTGAGTGAGGAAGTGCTTCTCTCTGAGCAGTACTGACTTCCTAGTGCCCTGTGTAACTGTGATGTGTTTCCTGCACCTTTCCACTAAGAGTAGCTTGAGGAGGTAGCTCAACCATATGAAACGTGGTTGCATATAGCTTCTCAGAAACACTGTAGTTGAAGGTGAATATTACCAAGGCTAAAGGGAGATCAAATTTTCCATGTTGTCTTTTAGGTAAAACATATTCAGTGTTATGCATGTCTTCAGTATGCATCTTGAATGGGAGAATAAAGGTACTAAAGTAAAATGTCAATGTAAGTTTGTTACTATGTGTCTCCAGAAGGGGATGGGATTGAACTAATACAGGTCTTTTTCCCTTTAAGAGAGATTTGATTCCCAAGATAAAAATTATAGAATCATAGAAAAGGACCACAATGATCATCTGGTTTCATCACCCCCTGCTACGTGCAGGGTCACCAACCACCAGACCAGGCTGCCCAGAGCCACATCCAGCCTGGCCTTGAATGCCTCCATGGATGGGGCATCCACAACCTCCTTGGGCAGAAAAATAGTTCAGTGGACTGCATTTGTCAGTGAAACATGAAGGATTAGTGCAAGTAAGGCTTAGCAAATGAGAGAGTAAGGAGGTGCTGGGGAATGTAGTAATTGTGATGAGAAGGGAGGCTGGCTTGCTTAATTTGCATTAATGACAGTAGTACCAGCAAGATCTTTTGATGACATAAACAATGAGGCATTGTCACTGCAGAAGGTATTTGCGTAGAAAGCAAGACGAGCCTGTTAAAACAGAGTTACATGCAGTAGTGCCATTATTCTCTTGTGAACCTGTAACAGAAAATTATCAGTCTTGGTCTGTAATAGAAGTAGTTGAGATGGGAAACGCTTGTAAAAGTTATTTGTTCACAGATGTAACCACTAGGGCAGTGCTGTTGTGGGATGGACAAGCGTAAAATATTGCAGAAGGATATTGGCTTTCTGCAGCAGGGTAAGAATCTGATTCAAATAAGCTGAAATGTGTGGAAAAGGACAACTATAAATGGCAAGTGTGTCTGATGAAGGGAAAATAGGAAAAAAAAAATGGCTTGTTTGGCCTATGAAAGAAGAAATGGCAAAATGTTATTTTCTAGCTGTGTGTTTTCTGGCGTCTTGGTTTAACTGAGCTAATGAAAACATGAGAACAGTGGCATTTAATTTAGAAACTGGCACTTATATTAGGCTTGAAAACTTTTGAATACTTCTGTGTTTTGTCTGTGTTATTTGATGGGAGAAGAGGAAGGCTTCTGCACAGTTTGAGTCTAGTGGAATTAATGTAAAGGAGAGGATTCAGTAGGTTCCTGTGGTAGCAAGGAGTCTGCAGTCAGTGCTGGACTGCAGTGTGCAGCTTGCCCTCTGGGTAGGTGACCCAATGCAAATGTGACACTGCCACAGTAGTTCTTACAGTGAGGCAAAGTGGATTTCTTTCCTCAGTGCTATCACCTCCTACTCCCAGGGATGTTATGAAAGGTTGCCTATAGTCTACTGCAAGGTACTGTTTTAAGTTAATCCAGCAGACAGAGTAAACCTGCTGCAGGGAAGACAGACATCACAAAGTTCACATTGGCTAAATCTGTAGCACAGACCGGTGCTGTCTGCTCCTCCTTGCTGTTGGTACAAGCCCCAGGTGTTAGTATTCCTTACAGTGCAACTGGCTGTACTGTGAGGTGTCAGTGCAACAAATACCTCCAGCAAAGGTGTCAGTAGGCATTGTGGAAATGCAAGGAATAAAATCAGACATACAAAGAAAGGACTTGTGAGAATGCCTAAAACGTGTGTGATTTACCATGTAGAGCCAGGAGGGCTTTGAAGAAAGTCAAAACAAGGATGGTGTCTGGTTAGGGTTGCTTGTATACATACAGAATTTCTCAGCTTCTCACAGCAGATCTGTGCTGATCTGCACCTGGAAAACCCGTGTTCCAGCTGTTACATCTTCTTACTTACGTTTACATGTTTTGATATCACTTGGCATTATTCCACACCTTAGTACTGAAGCCATTTCTTAACCCTGGCTGTGGTATACCTGCTGAGTGCCTGAACATATTTCCCTGTCATTTATTAGATTGTAAAGTTAAATATAGCACACTTGGAATAAATTCTCACGTGTTCCTAAATAACTTAACCTGCTGCTTACTAAGCCTAGTGATTTCATCTGCACTTGGAGGGTACAAATGCATCTTTGATTAAAGGGATAAATCTTTTATTCCTTCTGAAGACTTGAAGACTTGCATCCAGTGAAATTATTGCTGGGAAAATTTGGAGTTAAAGAGTGTGATTGCAGGCAATGGGGCTGGAACAACCAGATTTCACAGTGGTTATTCAGCAGAGATAGAACATTCCTATTATTGAATAGCTTGTCCATGGGAAAGGCTGCTGCACACCCAGGAAGATGCTTGATGTGTTACAGCATTACAGAAAATCTTCCCCTTGAGAGAATTATTCTGTAGTGGGGGTTTTGTGTGAGACATGACAACTGTTTACTTCACCTGAGCCTGCTGCACTCTGCGAGTCCTTGCGTATGGTCTGACCTGTGCAAACATGACAGGGCTGGAGGTCTGCCCAAAGAAAGCAGTTGGGGAGTCCCTGCCATGGTATCCATGTCTCACCACTTCCCCTGCTTCCTTCCACTCTTATCATACCAGGGAAAATCAGGTGCAGATCTCAAACAGGGTCTGTGCTGGTAATTCTTACCTGAGCAATGAACCTGGAGAGGCCACTGCAGGCTGCTGAAATTGGCTCTGGGTTGGCCTCCTGCTCAGTCTCATGGTGTAAGGAGACTCTCAGGTAACCAGAGCATCAGCTTTTGCTCGTGGTTTGCTTTTAATTTTTTGGTAATGCAGGTATTTGGTATTTCCACAGAGACTCCTTTGGTTAGGTTATATCTAGAGGGATGTGTCTTGTCTGGTTTCTGTGGCTGTGTCTTCAGTAGCAGTAGGTTCTCTGTTGTTGAGTAATTTGGATGTTCCTATCAGTGTGTCCTTTTTATAGGTATTTTTGGTTGTCTTTGAGTCACTTAATGTTTCTTTCTTCTGCTGTGTGCATGTGATAATTCTTGTGAGGTATATTATATATTTTTATTGTATTTTAATATGTATCATTGGAATGCACGGATAACTTCATGTTTGGAATATCAGAATTGGCAGATCAGCTGTTAGTTTTGTAGACTAGGTGAATTTTGGTCTGTGACCTGATTTCCTGCGGGAAAAGGTTTTCGGCTCAAATAATGGGATAGATGGGTGTACCTTGCAGCCTCTAACAAATACCTTGGAGGAGGTAGATAGTGCACTACCAAAACTCTGTGGAGCTTGTTATGGTTTCACTCAGTAATTCCAATGAATTTTCAAGATAGAGCCCATAGAGGTGGAAAATTCCATTATAACTTCCCAGACATTTAGTAAAGTGCTTTCAACTCATTGAGGTGTATAAAATAATTGAGCCAAAGTTGAGGTGTGTTCTGAATGCTGCCTTTCATTACAAACCTGTAAATTGTTGTCAGCTTCTCAATTTATTGTTTTTTAGGATGGAAAATTTAATGCACCAATAAGGAAGGGTTTGAAAACCCCACAGAAATTCTACTGCTGCCCTATTGAAGGCTGCCCCAGAGGACCAAACAGGCCATTTTCCCAATTTTCTCTTGTAAAACAGGTATTCCTTTTTCCCATGGCATTAATCTCATACCGCTTTGTTCCTGACCATCTTTAGAGAGTGCATGCTTTCTCATTCAGATAGGAGCAAGTCCACAGCATGTATATAGGACTTGTATGTGCAGAAGCTCCATGTGGGCATATGGTTGGTTAATTTGCATCAGAGGACTCGAAGCTTGTGATCGTGCAGGTGGTGGTGTGTTCTGCTAAAATAGACCGCCACTATCCACAAATTAAAAGACCGAGAAAGATCAGAGAGGGGGAAAATCAGCAGCAAACAATGGAAGTTTGAAGTGCAGCAGAGACTTTTAAAATGCTTTTTCCAGTGGTCAAGGTTTAGCAGTTTTTCTGTTTTACTATCAAAATACATTTGCTTACAAGATACCTGAATAAGAAAACATATAAGATGTGTTTCTTTGTGAAAGATCAAAAACCATACTTCTGTTGGTCACCTGTGGAAGCCTGGACCGAAGGAGATGAATGCTATGTGGTGACATAAAGGAAAGGCAAAAGTTCTGCTGGTTGCTCTGCAGTTGTCCTGTTGACTTGATACTGTTTGCTCAGTAGTAGATCCTCAGGAGTATCTACGTGTTGCAACATAGACTTGCTACAGTCTTTGTCAAGACTCCTCTTCAGCCAGTAAGTCCAGGACAAGAAGAAAATTCATATATTATCAGGACATGCAAACTTGTATCTGCATTTTGCAGTGGTGGAAGCTGCTGATAGAGAGCTAACATGATCAGGAGCCTCCCAGTAGTTCGTTCTCATAGTTTGGAGAGCTGAATATAGTACAAACTTTGTGTACACACCAAGTATGTGCAAATAAAGACTCATTAATTGTCACATTCCACTTCTTGCATGCACTGCATCTTGGGCAGCCCTTCCTACTGAGACATTTCAAAAGATTCTAATCCTGCTTTTCAGTGCTATTTAACAGCTAAAGAAAAATATACAGATATTGTTTCCCTAGAAATGGCTTCGCTGAAGGCTGATGTTTACTTTTCATTGTGTGTTGTAGCACTTTATGAAGATGCATGCTGAAAAGAAGCACAAATGTGATAAATGTAGTAACTCCTATGGTACAGAATGGTATTTGAAACGGCATATAGAGGACTGTGGCAAGACTTTCCGGTGTACTTGTGGGTGCCCCTATGCCAGCAGACCGGCATTACTGTCTCATATTTACAGAACTGGACATGAAATTCCTGAGGAACACAGGTAAAATTTAAGCAATTAAGTACTGCTACTCGTGTGCTTCCCTGAGCCCTCTGTCACCCACATACTGGCTTTCTGTCTCCTTTCTGTTGACAACGTTTGAGATTAGCAGACATTGTTTCAGCTGTAAAGCAATTTGCCATTTCTTTGTTCTGTTGCTCTTAGCAGTTTCTGTTCTGTTTCAGGCAAAGACAGTTGTCTAATCAATAACATCAGTTTTCCCTGTACGTAAACCAAAAAGTTCCATCAGCAAGTTACTGATGACACTTTGCTGCATGGCATAAATGTTTGTGGTTCTTGTTGGAACTGCTTTTACAGTTCTGTGGAAGTAGAGATGATTTGGAAATGCTTATGGCTGGTAATGGTGGTGTGCAATGCAATTGAGTTTTTCTTGTATAGCCTAGTCAACTTTGCTACTAAGTGGATTCTTTTGTTGTTTTGTTTTTTTTTTTTAATGCATGTTTTGATTAATAGTTGTTTTAAGGTGTACCTGTATTTCATAAAGGACAATCTGTTTCCTGAGACGTAACCTATCTTCCTTGGAGGTTCAGCTGCTGCAAAATTAGTGCTCCTTCACACAAAACTTAATTGTGTCCTCAGTTTCTGTGAGAGACCTTTACCTGACAATAGTTTTGTAAACCTGTCCTGTCAGTGCTCAGTCTGAGCTAGCATCAAAATCACGGAGTAACTGTCTTCAGATCAGTGTTTAACATCTAAAGGGGAGAAAACCTCTAAGCCTCAACCTCCATTTAGAGCATAGATCTTCATAAAAGCAGAAACCTTTTTTTTCCCCTTTTTTTTTTTTTTTTTTTTTTTTTTTTTTTTTTAACGGGAGAGTAAGGCATGAAATTTTACCAAACAGAAGTTCATGGAGATCTTTTTTATTTTAATCAGGATTAGTCCTATACAGCCTCATCTGGGACTAGAGTTTATATTTGCAATGCAGTGACTCAAAAAATGGAAGGCAGATGTATTGTGCTTGAAGGGAACATAAATTATTGATCTCGTATTCACAGGGATCCTCCTAGTAAGAAAAGGAAAATGGAAACTTCTGTACATAATCAGCAGTTGGCAGAGAAAGGAAATAAAGCATTCATCGATACACACAGTAATAACCCTGGGACTCAGGAGCTGGAGTCATCTGAAGTGAAACTAGTGGCATCTTTTGAAGGTTCCTGCAATTCTAACTTCACAAAGCAAGTGCACCCGAAATGTACGCCGAAGATGCTTTTGCCAAAGCCCAAGGTGGCTTTGGTTAAACTTCCAGTGATGCAGTTTGCTCACTTGCCTGTGTATGTATCTGCAACAGATTCTTCTGTCAAGCCTGTTGTAGTGGCTGTTGATAATCAAGGTTCAGTTGTAAGTACTGTTCATTTATTGCCTCAATCTGTGGGAATTCTGATTCCAGCACTGGAGGCGGAAACACTTGTATTTAAAGATACTATGCCAGTTTCAAAAGTGACAAATTCTGGTGATAACGAAGCAGTAAGTACTGGTGTACAAGTCGACTTGGATAAGGTTACGTCAAATAGCCCAGGACAAGAGCTGGGGAATGTTTGTCACAAGAATAAAATTTCTTCAATAAATGTACAGACTGACTTATCTTATATTTCTCAAAATTTTGTACCAGCTGCGGCCTGGACTCCTGATTCTTCTGTATCTTCTTGTTCTCAGACAGATCTGTCATTTAGTTCACAGGTTTCGTTACCCATCAGTGTACAAACGCAGACATTGCTGCCTGCTTCCAAAGTGACTTCATCCATAGCTGCTCAGACTGATGATTTTAGTCAGGCTTGTTTTCCAACATGTGGCATTTCTAGAGAGACTCAAACCAGTAGGACACAGGATTCTATCGATGGACGAGCACAAATGGACCAGGCTGTAATGTGCAGTGACATCTTTGAAAATGTTCATTCATCATATAACGTTGCTACTCAAATTGAACTTCCAGAAAATAACTTAATGACAACAAATATAGATCAAACCTTGCTGCAAAGGAATAATTGCAAGAGCCTCAATCAAGACACAGTGAAGTCTGAATCTCTTATTGGCTTCAATACCCAGGCTAATATACTTCCACCTCAAAATACGATGGATAATCAAACCCAGACAATGGACTTGCTAAGTGATCTGGAAAATATCTTTTCAGGAAACATGTCTGGCCAGACACTGGATAATCGTGGCCTTTTGTCTGAGACTAGTTCTAATGCTGACACGCATCTGCCATCTGGTTCATCACAAAGCACTGGAATAGACTTTGACATTGAAGAGTTCTTTTCAGCATCCAATATCCAAACTCAGACTGAAGAGAGTGAGCTTGGTACCCTACCCTCCGAGCCAGTTCTGGAGTCACTGGACATTGAAACTCAAACTGATTTCTTATTTTCAGATAGTGCCACTCAATCATATAGCTGCAGAGGAAATTCTAACTTCTTAGGCTTGGAGATGTTTGATACGCAGACGCAGACAGACTTGAATTTCTTTCTGGACAGCAATACCCATCTGCCTTTAGGAAGTATTCTGAAGCAGTCTAGTTTCTCCATGAGCACTGACTCATCAGATACAGAAACCCAGACAGAAGTATATCCTGCCACTAAAAACGTACCTAATCAGAACATAGAAAGCAAAGTCCAGCTCAATAGTGCTGAAACACAGACTATGGATAGCTGCTTTGAGAATCTTGGGAATTTATTCCTTACCAGCAACGAGACGCAGACAGCAATGGATGACTTCCTTCTAGCTGACTTAGCCTGGAATACAATGGAGTCCCAGTTCAGTTCAGTAGAAACACAGACCTGTGAAGAGCTGTGCTCCTTATTTCAGAGCTCTGACAAGCCCAGTCATTGAGTGCTGTGCAACAGAACTGTTTCCTGTGGTTTGAAATTAAGTTATTGGGGTGGGAAAGATGCATCGACCAAGTAACCCGTTTAACATTGTTGAATGTAGTTATTGTGTGCGGTTGGCCTAAAAGACTTTTCATGCTGAAGGTACTTCACTGAAAATGTAACTTCAATATAAGTTATATGTGCATAAGGGGGGGTGCTGGGAGGGGCAAAACGTGTTAATGTACATTTGAACCTTAAAAAAACAGTTTGCGGTGCCTATGTTTTTTGCTCAATCTTCTTTACAAACTGCTTCATTTAAACCGAAGAACCTTTTGAAAGTGTCCCATATATATCTCCATGTATATCTATTTCTGGCTTATGTATAGGGTTCCACTGTGCTAGACCAAAACCTGCCCTGTCCAATTCAGATGCTTCCCTGAATTCTCTTAGTGTGAGCTACTTCCGTTGATGGTTTTTAGGAGCTTAGTGTCCGGTATGAACATAATGAGCCGTATTGTCTTTTCCTTTATGCCTTCACAGCTCTTTCTCCTGTTTAAGTCGCAATGTTCTGAACACCCGTCCAACAGCCATAGATACATGTAGACTTGAATTATGGAACGCCAATGATTTGCAAAATATGTAGAAAGCAGTAGTTGTTTTTCCCAGATGCTACTGATGCCCTCTGAAGGGTAGAAAAAGAGCTTAGAGTGCATAATCACTTGGAAAATTGTTATGATGTCCTTTTAGCTCGTGTCATAAATGGGACTAAAGTAATTTAAAGTCTTCAGAAGGGATTTGCTTGAATTATTTCTTCTGTAAGACACAAATGTTACAATGTTTGTGCCTCAAAAACTGGAATAGTTTGTTTTCTCTGAAATCCCCCTAGTTTCCACAAAGGTGTAAGTTGGGAAATGTCACAGTGGTTTATATTTTCACTACCTTAACAAAAACCATCGAAGTTGAGAAACTGAATTCTTTACCTGTACTCGGATTTCGGCTTCCAGAACTGAAGCAAACTCAACTGCATACAACAAAGCTGGAAGATGTGCTCACAAAAACCCTTTCAGAAAAGATGTATTTTGTTTTTGCACGTTGATCTGCAGCAGGTGCTTCCTGCAGCTTTTGGAAAGTTTGCTGAGTTATAATCAAAAACTCGGACTGATCTGTCAAAGACAAACATGTGACCTCTTGGATTTCTGTATGTTTATTTTACCCTTTGTATTGTGCTTGTAGCAGATGTATTGACATGGAAGAATACAAAGCCGGTTGTGAATGTATGCTGGAATTTGGCCTTAACTGATTCTTATCTTGTTGTAGTGCCTGCAGAAATGTAGGCCTCTGGTTTTGTCCTGGACAGGTTTTAGTTTCTGTTACATTAACTGAAAAATGAAACATCTTTATGTCATATTTCTGGGCTTTGCTCCTCTGCTGTTGGATGTACTGGCTATGTGTTTACTAGGCATCCCACCAGTAACAGATGTCTAAGCTGTAGTTTTTGAAGACTTGCTATGCTTTGTGCACAGCTTCATATCCTCAGCTCACGGATATGGGAGTGCAGTTACTCACCCAACACAGCTAGCTTGTTCTCTTGAAAATGAGCAATACCTTTTGATTTTATTATCTCATCCCACCACTCTTTAAATTGCCATACTTAAGTCAATACAGTAATCTGATAGGTATCAGAATCCTACACTGGTGCCCTGTGTTCTTCAGTTTGGATATATTAAAAGCTTTTCTGCAAACTCAAAGGCTACAATCAGACTGTTGATAGTTGCTGGATCCCACAGGAAAGCTACTGAAGCCTGGTCTGAAATATCATGGGTCAATATTACATATTCTTAAAAATGAAACGATTTATTTTAAATGGGTAATTGACTATTTTGAGCATTGTTTTCAAAATAAACTTCGCTGAGAGCTGTTTCTTGGTAGTACTAAAATGATACTTATCTCCCTTTTTCTGCAGTTTGTCTCTGATTTGATTTTCAAGGCACTGACTCTATTGTAAGTATTGGTCAGTAGTGACTTACTATTTTGTTAATTCTCTCCTCTGTGTCCTCTGCTGCCGTTTGAGCTGCTATATGAGAAGTAACATCAGGTTGTCCACAACCTCATAGCACAAACTTTTATCTGGAAGTGATACTAATATTACTTGTGCTTTCTCTTTGCATTTCCTGCTTCATCAAGTTACGCTGCCATTACTAGCTCTTGATCTGGAAGTCTGTGTAAATACTGTTCTAAAACTCAATTAGTAGTTTAATTAATCTAATTAGTGGTAGACTTGTGCATTTCCTTTGTACTGTCAAAATACAGAGTACAAATATTGTCCTCCATTGGCTGTTAGTGTGCATGGGTGGGCAAAGCTGAGTAGGTGTACCTGAAACTTCTGGCTTCTGAGAGAACGCTGTTAGAAAAGTTAACTGTGTTCCTTTTTCAAGGTATGTGAAAACTTTAACAAGAGAAACAAGTAAATGTAGGATACACATTCTACTAGAAGCACAAAACAGCCCTCAAAAAAAAGAGGAAAAAAAAAATAGAGTTCTGTCTTACATCGTGTCTTGTTGCCTTATATGTTTCTCTGTATGACAGTAGATGGAGTTTCTTCTATATTTGGAATTAGGTTTGTGTCTGTTTCTACAACCATGGCTGTAAAAGCTTGTTTCTGCTTTGGGAAAGGAGGGAATCTTTCCTCTGGCTCTTAATGGTGGCCTAAGAGATCTTGCTAGTTTAAAGTCAATGTATTAATGCTCCAGAATCTTAGCTGTGCAAAGCTGTTTGTGTCTAGAAACTTCTCACTTCCAAAGGACATGGAATCTTAAGGAAAAAGATACTTGCAGCTATTTAACTTTAAAAGCTGTAAAGAAAAGTCCAGCTTTAAACAAGTCAGTGTCTGTAACTTAATGTATGTAACTAACACTCCACATTTTCTTCCAAGACTCACTCACACATTTTCTCTGTTGAAAACAAAAGGTTAAATTTCCCTGTTAGCCTTATACTTTGAGAGTGTAGAGGCAGCAGAACAAAGAAAAGTGACTGCCTTCCACTGTTCTGAGTCTTTAACACACTGTCATGTGCTGAGTCAGATGCAGACTGGTCTTTCTGTGTGGCTGGGTAAGAGATGTAAGCATTGGCAGGATGGGATCTTTGGGTCCTCAGGGCTTTTTGGTTGTTTGATTTTGACTTTTTTTAATAGCCTTTCAGATGTGGGATAAGTAAGATCAATAGAACCATATTGAATCAACGTAAGGTGCTAGACTTGCAAAATGTTACTGAAATGACAACTCAGAGGTGAACCAAACTCTCTTGCCTTTATTCCCAGGTTGTACAGCTTCCTTTTGGCTATTTTATTTTATTTTAACATCATCTTAATGTGCAATTTACAGTTTCAAATGCATTCGCACCAAAATACTTTTAATATTATAAGCTTTTTCATTCCTGTTTGGTTGAAGGTGCTGCTATGCTTGTGTTTGTAATAGACCTACTGTAAACAGACCTCCTTAACAATTTCACTTGAACACTATGAGGATAGGGCTGTTGAACAGCAAGCTGCTTCAGTGCATGGTTCAAACATGCATCTTTTGTTCCTCCTGTTGTGGTGGGTTTTGATTTGATTTGTTGTTTCTTTCTATGGTTCATGAGAATCAAAATGGGTGCTAAAAGGGTTTGCTGGTTAGAGCATGACTGCATTTTCTCGTTTAAAGTGCCATTGCTATGCAGTGAGCAGCATCAAGGAACTACATTGTTCAGCTCTGCATTGCCATGCAGTCAGGTTGATGTTTGTCTTGGTGTGTGACTCTTCCACTTTACTGAAAATGTCATCTGACAGCCTGAAACAGTAGAAATTCCTGACTGAGCTGCAGATCTCTGGTAAAATAACACAAGTCCTTCACTTCGGACTCTTTCTCATGTACTGGTTTTTTCAGGAGTATCTTCAACATAACTAGCAATGGAGTATGGTGGATGGCTTGCTATGAAGTCAGCCATGACGTATCCATTTCACAATGAGTAATGCTTTACATGCATGCTTCAGGCACTTGCATGCAGAGCTAGATTGACAATACTCTGTTTTACAGGTATTTATCTATGATAAAAATAAAGCTAGATATGAAAGTAGCCATATTTTTTCAACTTACAGAATTCAAAACCTTATAATGATCTAGTTTAAACTTCTAAGTATTTAGAATGATGAGGAATACATCTCATGGGTGAGCCTTTCCCAAAGCATGTGTGAGTTAATAAAGCTGAGAAAAGTCCTTAAAATATTCTTCTCATAACTGGTGGGATTTTGATCTAGCAGACAAATCTAGTTTTCAAAGGATGTTCATGTTTGATTCTTGCCATTTAAGCCAATAAACTTGCAATAAGCGGAGAAAAGCAAGTATTCGTTTCTGATACCTGTTTTACGAGTGACAATCCCAAAGAAGGAATGTTGTCCTAGCAATTGTGAAATGTTTTAAGTATGTTAATGCATGCAGGAAAAACAAAACAACTGTGCCAAAATACTGATTTATATTTCCTTATGTTGGGAACTGAACTGTTACACAGAGCTACTAGTAAGTTATTCACACAAGTATTGAAACCTTGTGTTCACAAATGAAGCACTTATTTAGTCCTGTAAATTATACATATTTTGGAATAAAGTGAATTTCAATCATTTTTTGCCTTCTGTTTTCTGCTGTGATCTTCTGTAGAAGCACGAGTAGGGCATACAGTGCCTGTTAGTGAGTACCACCCATTGCCCCATAACATCTAATCTTTGGAAAGCCAGATATCTTTTAAATTGGTAGAGTTTTTGTAACTTGCAGCAGCAGTCTTACAATCAAAATCAGACAGGGCAGATCTGCCCTGCAGACAGCAGTCAAACACTTCAAACAGACTGTCCTCATGAAGCTTTCAAAGATGTCAGGATGGTCTACAAGGCAGGACAGATTCTTAAGCTCGAGAGGAAGATTATGGCTATTTAGAAATCAGGGAAGCTCTGCCCGTTTGTTAAATGCTTTCTTGTTTGGTGTTGATGAGAATTTACTGTTATTCCTTCTGTTGGCGGTGAAAGCACCCCTGACCAGTTTGCATTTAGATTCTGAATTTCCTTTGCCTAAAGAAATTGCATCTTGGCAAGCTGACTGCATTCTGTCAACACAATTGAAAGGAGAGGCAAGTTTTCTTTCTAGCTCCAGGATTTGATATGTCCTGTGGAATTGGTCCTTGAGAGGTTTGGACATCATAATAAAGAGTTGATTTAACTTTCAGGTGTTGTCTCATTGTATTTTTACACTTAACAACAGTTCCTTTTTGCTTGTTTTTTTGGGTTTGTTTTTTTTGTTGTTGTTATTGGGTGTTTTTGGCACCTTGAATACAGGAAACCCTTCCAACTTATCTAGCACTTAAGTTTGTTTCCTTTCCCTAGGCAGGAATGGCTTTATTCCTCAGGGAATCTGATTGTAAACAAAAGCTGCTGTTTCCTGTGGCAGAAAAAAGCGATGTCTTCCAGGTCACATAACTTAATTAGGCCTTATCACATGCTGTGAATTTATCTTTATGTTCTAGGCCTTTACTTGGCAGCCTTTCTGGGTGCCTTCTGTTACCTTCCTCCCTTCTTTCTTGGCATATTCTTAACGTTTATTTTGTCCAGTATCCCTTTCTTTCAAGCCTTCCATGTAGGAAGCACAAAGGAAGGTTTGCTTTAGTAAGCTAGAAATGTTCCCCTCCTTGGAAAATGTGTTTCTTGCAGCAGACTTGCTGGAAATTAAATTGTAATCAGTTTTTCATTCATTTCCTGTAAACTTGGTTGACTGGGCCAAGTCTCCAAGCTACCTCTGCCATGCTTACACAAGGCATGTCAGTAACCATTTTGCTCACCCGTATTTTGGGAGTGCTTGGTTCACACCTGATAGCATCTCTGTGCAAACCTTCTACCTGCAAAACAACAGTAGAGCTATGTTAGTTATTAGAGGGCACTTCCAGCAATGTTTGTCTGTGAAGCTCACTAGGACTTAGCACCTTTAAGGTAAGAGTATTATTAAATGCCCCATGGAGTAGAATGTGCTTTAAGTTAGGCATTGATTCAGTGATCAGCAGTATCAAATACCTTATCCCCATAGTAGGCTATGGCAGTTGTTCTAAGTGAATCTGAATGAAGAGGCTGCACTTCATCCCCAGATAAGCTGTTTAAGGCTCAAATAGATCTATCTTATGATCAGGAAAAAGCAACCAATGTGAAAGTAACTAGCATTCACCAGCTTATGATGCTATTAGTAGTATTTTAAAAACTACAAATATCCCAGATATTTTATATCCTGGAATGTTTTATTCTTTTGTTTGTTTGTTTATTTCTTTTCCTCTACAGGTTAAAAAAGGAGAAAAAACAGACGTGAAAATGCAATATAGAAATGTCCATTCAGTGTAGATGGTAGTGCAGCTCTTACAGTGTGGTGAAGCTTTAAGGAAGGTAATGGCCCAGGAGGCAGTGGAACAACCGGTATTTCTGGTGTGTTTCCTTCCTTGACTTCAACATACCTATTCCCGACATTGTAAGCTAAAGATCCGTGGATATCCTGCTTTGTGTACTCTGTTATTTTTCTGTGTGGAATCTGCATGCAGGCACGATGGATGACTGCTTCTTTTCAAGGCAACAAGATTAGAAATGGCCTCTATGCTTCTGTCTGATGTAAGAGCACAGTCCCAGGATAACTGCTCAGGATCTTCTTGCAGGAATGTGACCTCTATATGACTTGAGAAAAATTGTGGTAGTTCATGAATTGCTGCATTTCCCCTCATTTATCATTCATGATTTCAGCTCCCTTTTTATCCTTCTGCTCTGTTCACTTAGCATCCTGGCTGCGGGAAGCAATCTCGACTGAAGTACCACTGAGCACCTTCTGAGAGATAATGCCTTTTTATTCTTGTAAGAGGGGTCTGAAGTGTCCTTGGGAGCGGCATCTTTCATAGGTGGAAGTATCTGTGAAGATTTTGAAGTCAAGGATTCAAAGTCACGTGGATCAAGCACATCAAGTGCCTGGGGTTTTATTGCTTCATGGCTTCTGGATTGTTCACAGCTCCACAGTTCCACATACAGTCGGCTTTTATTAACAGGCTCTTCTTTTCACCATGCTGTTTGAGCAGAGTGAACCTTTTCGTTACATATTACCATTTTAAAGCCATATGTTGTAGAACAGCAATTAGACTTGCTAGAATGGGTCAACATCCCCTCCTGAAGTGGCATCACTGATGGTGGCATCTACACTTAACTTGTTTTCTGGTTTTGACTGGTACTTTGTGGTCTTGGCTTCTTGACCTGCACTTCTGTCAATAGGTGGCAACATGTCGAAGCAGAACAGACACTTGAATGCTTTGTTTGCCTTAAAGTGCTGGACTGTTCTTTGCAGGCGAGAGCAGACAAGTGGTTTGGTTCTATCCCAGCCACTCACCTGGTCATAGAGAAATGATAAATCCAAGGCAGCCCAGAGAACTGCAAAGAGAAAAATGTAGAGGAAATATTCTTTGCTGATGCAAATAAGCATGCCTGCTATTTGAGTTTTCTTCTGAGAACCAGCTAACAAGCAGATGTCATTCCTATCCAGGTACCTTGTCTTCTGAAACAGCTCTGAACTGAAAAATAGAGCGGGTAGTTTTCATAACCCTTCTGTGTGGGTTTCAGTTTTATACTAAGCTGGAACAGACTCATCTGGTCTCTGACGTGTTTATTTGTGACAGGTCAACACTGCTGTCACGCAGCTTTTCTTCAGTATGTGTAAGTGATTAGCAAAACAAATTCCCACACCTCCATGAATTTGTTTCAAAGACGAAAAGATGTTATTTCCCATCCAGCCCTCCAAAAGGAGGGAAGCTCCCAGTGATGAGGAGAACACCACTGTGGCTGAGCTTCCTCTTCCCTGCATTACCCCAGAGCCAGGGGCTGGCGGTGGGCCTGGAGTGAGCCTAAGGAGTGCTGTTCTGACAACTGATGGAACCTTCACCTCTGTGAGAGGAAATGAGGCGGTGCCAGCCTCATTATTCAATCCTATGAACTGAATGGTCTTTTTCACTTCCAAAGAACAAGATAGGTCTCTTAGTTTATTCATTTATTTATTGCTTTTCCACTGCAGTCTTAATTGGGGCTTTTTTTAGCTCCCACACTTTCCCAAAGCCTTAAAGCCAATCACAGAGTCTGGAGAAGTTGTTAATGCTTACCTAATAAAATTGCGTTGAGCTCCATCAGGGCACACTGAAGGCAGACTCACAAGGTCATGAACTGAAGTAAACTCTTACAACTCCATTTTCTTGTTATTATCATTTCTTTGGATCCTGATATTTAAAGTAAAATATATATTCATCTGTATAAGTCAATCCAAATCCCCAGCTGCAGAGTAACCCTTCAAGCTGTTATTTCTCTATTCATCAGAACATGCGGTCCTTTGGAAATCATTCACTAACCCCTCAGATACCTCTGGTTAAAATTGTGTGCATCCTACAGCGTACAACTTCATAGATAAAGACCACAAGTCCTGGTTAGGTGGGGATAATAACTGAATGAGAGCAGAAGCTGACCTTTTGAATGCACGCACTGAGTCACTGCTTCATCTCAGAAGCTAATGTAATCATAATGCACTTCATCTTTACTTCCTTTTAATGTCTCCACAATTCTCATTACTATAAATAAACCTGTTATGGAAAGTTGAAGCAGACATGGGACAATGGCCACTTTGGATAAGTCCCAGCACTCAGACATTCCTCTCCCCGTTCTATCGTTGCTCTGCTTAATGCTCCCCAGCACCAGCATCTGCTTTCTCCTAGATTACCTGGAGTCAGGACAACAGCTAAATGCAGCAGAAGAGAGCTCAGTTCATTGCCCTCGGTGATTTGGATCAGTTCTGCCTTTTTTCCCTCTGAATTGTTTAAATGATAATAAAATAGAGGACTGAATGCAGTTGGGCTGGAGGCTCTCAGGCATCAGGCCGACTTGAAATGCAGTCTGGCACTGTAGAAGTGTCAGGGTCAGGCAATGCCGTGAAGCAAAGCAGAAGCTTTCTTTATCTGCTTGTGTCAGCTGGAAGGTCTGTAGAAAGTGAGTAGGACAGTGCTATTAGGAGAACATTTTTTTTCTATGATTGTGCCCCTTAAATGTGCAAAAGGATGCCAACAGTGCCTGACTGATTGCTGTTTCCTATGTCTAACTGTAATGTAAAACCTTTTGCTTTTCATGCAGTATAATAGAGCAACACTACACTAGCTCCAACATTTACATGACAACTGGTCTGTTCCTGCTGGAACTTTCATAACTGTCTGATTGTAAAAATACTGTTTTACAGCAGAAAAACGATAGCTGAAGGGGCTAGCTGCAGCAGAACTAATCGTTTTGTTATCTGCTTGTTAACATTCCTATTGAAAGGAGAGCCTTGGCTAACATCCGTGGTGTAACTAGCACCGTAAAACAGCAGACAGATTCAACTTCTAAACGTACATGTTTGTAACACTGTGAACTAAATTAAGGCACAGAGGGGGTGGTGTATGGCTGCCTACCACTGCATATATTAAGGCACAGTTTCTGTTGATGCTGTAGCACTTGCTCACTTCTAAGAGTTCAAGCATGGTGCACAAATATTTACAGCAGGCAAAGCCGAAATCGTTTCCTGTTAGACATGAAGGTGTCTGCTGCTTCCCATTACAAACCCTTAGCACGCTTTCCACATCAGAGCACAAGGCTGCAGGCCACTGCAGAGCCTGTCTGTGCATGAGTGGTAAATTTCAGTGCCCAGCAGAGACAAGGCTGAGATGTTTGTGAGAAGCTGAGGTTTGTAGGGGGAAACTGCGGCTGAAAAGCTGAGCACTTGCAGGATTAGCTGCTACGTGGAGCTTTTCATTATTTAAGTCCCATTTCATTCCCAGTTTTTAGAAGCCTTTAAAAAGCTGCCTTTCAGCTTTACTCCACAAGGAACATCTGTGAAATTATTTACTGTGTCCATGTATTTCTGTTCTCTCTTTCTACTCTTTCCTTTGCAAAGAAAAAAGAGATGCTAAAAAAAAAAAATAGGTTTCAGCTGATGATGGCAAGAGCTGAACTCAACCCAAGTTTCTGAGCAGCGCTCTCAGGACATGGCTCTGTTAATGGGGCTGCCCCTCTTTGACCTGACCAGTCCAAAGCTTAACACATGCTGCGTTTTTGTTTTCTTACCATGGGATATTTTTCCTTTATTCTTTATGTCTTTGCTTTACGAGCTTTGGGGAATGGACATTTCCCAGCTCTGTTACGTGAGCTCTGTAGCTTCCAGTCACCAATCCAGAAAGGAGTTGGTGTTTCTTTCCTTTCTCTTTTCCACGATGCATTACTAAAATTGTGTGAAGCAAAGCTTATTAGTTCTGATAGTTTCACCGTTGTTTAAAAATACAAAGACTTTACATATTCGTGTAATACACAACGTTCTGTTTAGTGGTTTTAAACTGAAATTAACGATAGGCAATAATAATAACAACAATGGTGTCAAATTTAACACTGCAAGGCATAATTTTTCCTTGCTTACATGTCATTAAGGAGACTTGGAACCCAGTGGAAATAACATGGCAATTATTTTCACGCTTCCTAAGAAAGCGATTTGAGCTGATAGTCCCGGTTTGAGCCAAGAGGGAGCTCTGCCCTGCGTTCTGCTGGCGGTTTGGTTCCTGGTGGAACCAGGTTCGCTGGTCCCATCGTTAACCTCATCACCGGACACAGAGCCGTGAGCGGAATGACGAAGGTGGAAAAGCTCAGGAGTTAAACGAGAATTACACGTCGACACAGTTCAGGCTCAGCCTCTGGCAGGATCACTGTTTTTAATGCAATTTACTAATTAAAAACGAGCACCAGATTACGGAAAGACTGGAGCGAGGCGGCTTGGACAGGCGGTATTTCAGCTCCCTGCAGCGCTGCGCCACTGCGCTTCTCATCTCCTACCATTCGTTGGAGCTCCGTCCGGCCATCATCAGACCAAATCCTGCACATCGCACGGTTCGTGCCGTGAGAGCCGCCCGCAGCGGGGCCGCTTCTGCGCTGCGGCTCGGCTGGCCGCATCCGTTTCTCTCAGCAGATGCACCGTAACCGCATTATCGCGGATTAGCTGGATTTCTTCCTTTAAATGTACACTGCGAGAACCGACCTGCCAGCCAGCTGTTTCTTATCGGCCCCTTTAATCTGCCCGAGCCCGGCTCCGCTCCTTCCTTTCGCAGCTATTTCTGGCACCGCTCGGCGGGGCACAGCGCCGCGCGATGCATCTCCGCGCCTCCACCGGGGAATCCCTGCGTGTGCCGCCTCCTCCTCCTCCTCTCCCACCTCCTTCTCCTCCTCCTGGCTGAGCTCCTCGAGGAAAGACCCAGAAGGCGGCGGCGGCGCGGGGCTGGAAGTAGGGCAGCGGCGGGGCAGGATGAGTGGGGGCGCGCCCCAGCCCGGCCCCGCCGCAGCGCCGCATGGCCCGCGGGGCAGAGCGGCCGCGGCTGCAGGACGGCCCCGTGCTGAGCGCTGAGCGCTGAGCGCCGCCGCCGCCCCCATGGATAAGGCAGCCTCGCTGCACAGCGCCGTGCCCGCGCCGCCGCCCCGGCTCTACCTGCCGCGGAACTTCAGCTGCAGCGCCTGCCTCTATGGCAGCCTGGCCGAGCGCTGCAGGGGCGGCTGCAGCCCCGACGGCGACGCTCCCCCGCCGCCGCCGCCGCCGTCCGCCCCGCGGGACGCGACCCCCGAGAAGCCGCCGCCTCCGCCCCGCGGCCGGGAGCCCACCGTGCCCGCCGTGCCGCCCAGCCCCACGCAGCGCCGTCGCGCCAAGTCGCTGCCCACGCCCGGGGATCGCAGCCTCCGGCCGGCCCCGCAGCACAGCCCGTCGCGCCGCAAGACCGTGCGCTTCGCCGACTCGCTCGGCCTGGAGCTCATCTCCGTGCGGCACTTCTGCGACGCCGACCTGCCGCAGGTGCCGCCGCCCGCCCCGCCGCGCCACGCCGACCTCTTCAAGACCAGGAAGCCGCCGACGCTGGGCGAGCTGGAGCCGGTGCCGTTCGGGCCGCCGGTGCCGTTCGGGCCGCCGCTGGAGCCGCTGTTCCCGCCGCATCCCGGCGCCGGCTCCGGCTTCGCGGAGCGCGTGCGGCAGCACAAGGTGAGGCTGGAGTGGGTGCGCTGCGAAGCCGCGGTGCTGCGCGGCGCCGTGCGGGTCCTCAACCTGGCCTACGAGAAGGCCGTGTCGGTGCGCTACACGCTCGACCGCTGGGCCAGCTGCAGCGAGGTGCCCGCCGCCTACCAACCCGCCGGGCCGGCCGACGGCCTCACCGACCGCTTCGCCTTCCACCTGCCGCTGGGCCCCGCCGCCGCCGGCTCCGACGCCGCGCTGGAGTTCGCCGTCCGCTACCGCGTGGCCGGAGCCGAGTACTGGGACAACAACGGCGGCGCCAATTACCGCCTGCGGGGCCGGGCGCGCTCCCCCTCGGGGCCGCCGCAGGACCCCGACAGCAGCGCCTGGATCCACTTCATCTGACGGACGGAGCGGCCCCGGCCTCGCCCCGCGGCGCCGCGCTGTGAGCCGGCGGAGGATGCTTGGAATCGGTTCGCGGATCAGCGGCGTGTGCTCCGCGTCCCGTCCGCGCCGCGCGGGGAGAGCGGTCCGACTGCAGGCGGCGGTGCGGGCTGTGCGGGAGAGCTGACCGTATGCGAGCCTGTCTTGGAAAGTGCTGCGAGTACTGCGTAGTCATTGAAAGACAGCGCTGTGCCGTAAAGCTCTGTCACGCTGCGGTAGGGCTGCCCCGCACGGAGGCGGCAGGAGCTCAGCGGTGCCGGTGGCTTGCAGCCCTGCGGGTTGATTCCCATTTCTCGTCTGAATGAGGTTCCTGGCTGAGCTGTCGGTGCAGCAACGCACTGCTTGCAAAACACTCCTTTCTTATTTTTTATCCCTCCCTAACTCTGGAAAAAGGCAGATTTCACACAGCTGGATGAGCTCTGGCCAATTGAAGAAAAGCCATATCTTGCCATATAAAAGTAAGTGTTCCAATAAAAGCATTGGGATGGCAGAGTATGTGGACTTCTGCCTTCAGAGCCGTGCATTAGATTGGTATGAGCAGTGAAGGGTTTCCCTTTTCTAGGCTGCTTTTTGAGGCAGTGGATGCGGGTTGTGCTGCTGCATGGTGCTGTCCTCCGGGAGCTCTGTCTGTCTGCAGGAAAGGGACCTCCAGAGTGTCACTGCTCAGAGTGGCAACACTCATGTTGGTATCATAGAATCCTTTGAGTTGGAAAAGACCCCAAGAGGCCACCTGGAGCAGCTCCCCTGCAATGAACAGGGACACCTACAGCTCCAGAGCCCGTCCAGCCTGACCTTGGGTGACTCCAGGGATGGGGCATTCATCACCTCTCGGCACAACCTGTGCCATTACCTCACCACCCTTACTGAGGAAACTATCCAGTCTAAATTCCCCCTCTTTTAGTATGAAACCATTTCCCCTTGTCTTGTCACAGCAGACCCTCCTACAGAGTCTGTCCCCTTCCTGCTTACAGCCCCTTTTAGGTACCAAAGGGCCACTCTCAGGTCTCCCTGGAGCCTTCTCTTCCCCGTGCTGAACAGCCCCAGCTCTCAGCCTGTCCCCATAGGAGTGGTGTCCCATCCCTTGGGGCCGTTCTCTGCTACCTGCTCTAACATGATCTCATGCATGGCTGTGAGATGACATTACATTGAACATTTTAGATCTTCTTCAGGTTTTTCAGGAATGACATTAATTCTGTTAATTCTAATGTGTTTTTGGGTCCCTCGTAAGTATCTTGGACAGCTTGGTTGGTGTTGAGTTCTCAAGGAACCTTTTGACTTTGATGGGAATTGGGAGCACTTTTGTCTCCTGGTTCTGCCAGAATAATTGAACTGAGGAATTCTGGAGAAAACAATTTGGCAACATGATGGGAAAAGAGCATTTCCTTCAATTCTTCTAGACCTCTTGCTGGTCTAATAGAAAATCACAGTGCTAGTGGCTGCTCTATACTATCATAGCTTGGTTTTAGTTCCAAGTTTTCCCATCCCTGTGATCTTAAAAGAAACACACTGCCAGGACCCACTGAGCATCTCATACATTAGAATATTAAGGCTTGTAGTCAAGTAACACTGTGTATTTGGTGCACATCTATAAAGGTATATCTATAAAGGAGCTAGGTCTTAGTTTGTGATAAAAGCACATTGAGTGGTGTATTTGCTCATGAAAGCCCAAGTGTCTTTTAGTTAACCCTAGCTTTTTGTAAGAGCCTTAATGCTGGAGAGAAGGGAAAGGACTTATCTCCGTTTGGAAGCACTTTCAGATATGGTGGGAATGCAGCCAAACATCTCTTCAGTTTTGCTGTACCTTTCCTAAATGCTTTTTCTTGGCCTTCTCTGCCCACATACTAAACCAGCAACTTATTCTGGAGCATCCCAGTGCTGTTGCTTGTGGGGAAAAAGCAATTTCCGTGCACTGTAGCTTAACCAGAGCTATAACTTTATTTATGAAGGTTTAACCCCTTTGTCAAATAAATATCTGAATATTAAACCTCTGTGGGATGTAGCACACCAGAAGAGCATTTTGCAAAGCAGACTCCTGAGCTTTGAAGCAGCTCAGCCTGTCTTCAAATCTCAGTTCTGTGGGTAACTTTATGGCCTTGAGTGTGAACACAGGTTATCAGCGGTGTTTGTGTAGCTCCAGTAAAAGACCAGGACTTCTGGAGGCACACGGGGACTTCTGAAAGCCTCAAAGGTGGCCCAGAGGATGCTACTGGAAAAGTAATGGAACAAGTTGGAGGTGTTTAAATAGAAACTCCTCAGCAATATATGCCAAAGCTGCACTGCTTTGCTTTTCACCTCTGTCACATTAGTTTATTCTGAAGTCAGATTTTAAAAAGAAATGACTGCAGGCACACTGAGTGCGAGGCAAAGCAAAGTATTTGAATTAGTTTTCAGGAGAGTAAATTGCTTTCAGGCCAATCTTCTTCAGGAGCAAAAATATCACCTCAGCTGTTTTCATTTGCGTGACTGAAGCCCATGCGGCCTTCCCCTGCAAGTGATGTAGAGTGGTTTGGGCAATAACCCTTAGGTAGCATGCTTCACTTCTAAGTGAATTACTCATCACTGATGTCTTTGGTGACACAGAGATGTCCGTCATTCATTGTGCAAAGCCGTAGCTTTATGGAACGTGCCATCTCATTTCATGTGCAATACGCTGATCCCTTCCGCAGTAAGTTGTACTGTATGATGTCCAGAGACATCGATGTCTGCTGTTGCACAGTTAGTTAAGCTGCTTGATTTTTTTCGCGTGCAGTTCCATTCCTCTTACAGCAGTATTTCTGAAATCTACCCAATTAGTAGAAATCCTAACGAGAATCAAACCAATTAAGTGGCTGTAGGCTGAATTTCAGCTTGCTGGCGGTATTAGCCTAACAGCAAGAATCAGAAGGTGGTACTCATTGTCAATACATGCAATTTGCAGGTAACTTCTTGATGCATATGGATGTGCCTCAGTGTGTCATTCACTAGCAGAGTATGTGCACACTGTTGTTCCAGCACGTGAGGGGGAAGGTGGGTCACTGCAGTGAGCAGAAGTCATTTATGTAAGAGCACGGTCTCTTTACACATACATGAAATGCTTCTCATTTGCACCAACAGGCACACACCTGCTAATTGTGTGTTTTAACATCACCTACAGAAATACTCCAAATCTGCTTTTTAATGTGTTATTAAATATCCGTATTGGAATCTTGACGTGCCTTTCAGCATTTCCTAGGAAGAAATATTATTTGTTCCTTAACTCTCCCACTGAATGTCCATCCATTCTTATTACAATGAAATGAATACTAAAAATAATAATTCTATTTCCTGAAGCACTTTCAGCTGTTCTCCGTAGCAGCCAGCAGAATTTGATAGTATCTTCCTGTATTACCACGAAAGAATTTACTGTCTGAACCACATCTTCCTGCTACACCTCTACAATTACGTCGTTGGGTAAAAAAATACTGTGACTGTAGTTAGCATAAGAAAATAGAATTATTGTATATATTCACCACTTACACTGATATTCTAAATATATTCTGTCAGAGCAGAAGTTCTAGTTTTTTATGAAATGTGGCTGTGTAGACGTGATCGCCTTTACAGCTTTTCCTGTGATGTCTCTGATGCTGCGTAACGCTTATAGTTACAGCTTCTAGGTGGACTTAATCTCTCTGCACGCTCTGTGCAATGGGATTCGAGTGCTCACTGGCCTTCTGGCAGACTACCCAACTCTCTTCCCTTATGCACTCTATGTACCTGTGTGCTGACTGTGACAGGATTGCCTACTGAAATGAAAATACGGCTGAGTACCGACGTTGAGGATCTACGGTCACGTACAGTTTGAGGTAGGAGGTAAATGGTGGCTCTTTATTTACTCAGTTCTCGAATTCTGCTTTTAGTTTATTTTGTGGAGAGTCTTTTTTAACCCAGGATTTTCCTAACTTTTCTGAATTATTTTCCATTCCATTCTGGAGGGAGGCAGAAAAACAGCTTTCCTTCCAGTTTTACTCTTTTAATATCAAATAATAGCCTGCAGAATAAAAGATGCTTGAAATAACATACGCACTAGCAATTCCAAAGAATATAGCTAAGAAAAATGTCATACGTGAGATGTGCTTTTAAAAATGTATGTGCTTTCGTTTAGCAAGGCAGGATAAACCCCCCAAGTCCCAGTGTGTTCTACCAAGGAGTTCTTTCTATGCAATATTACGGTGAACCTGCTTTTGTTAGGGGTAAACCTGGTTGGTATCATCGCTGTGTTGATGTGTTGTGTGTAGAGTATTCTGTTACAAGTGTCATTAGGGAAACTGGGTCTTAAGTAGTGATAGATTTTGAGGCTCTTTTGTCTGACGTCACTAAACATAAGCATGGTCTGAGGAGCAGTGGCTTAGACACAGTGCTGTGGATTGTGCTTTCCTCTACTCCATGTCACCTTCCAGCAGGAAGCATTGCATTGCATTGCACTGCATTGCTTTACCATTGTGTTTTCAGATATCATATTCCTGTATCTTAACAACAAACCAAACTGGATTGTACTTTTACACTCACGCAGCTAACACGTGTGGTTTTAAAGCCCTTCAAAAGCAGTAGGCCCAGCACTGTTAGGATTACTGTCGAGTCCCATCTCCAAGCAGTATCCCAGGCATTTGTGTGCATCATTATAACTGGCCCAGTGGGCAGCACCCAGGCACCATATTCTATACTTTCAGGGGGTCAGGACACTCCAGCTGTGCCTGGGTGCAGACACCTGTATGTGGGGGACAGGAAAACTGCCAGGACACAAAGTTCCTTTTCTTGAAGTGATTCAAACAAACCTGACTCCTCCAGTACAGTGTTAAAGTGCTGCTCTTGGTAACGGGGATGCTGTCTGCTCAGGACAGTGTGTGTGACGTGCAAGTTTCTGTTGTTTCCTTGATTTACACGGGCTTTGTTGACAAAAGAATTTGTTCTAAATGTTACAGCTCTGTTCCTTTTGGTTCCAGTTTCTTTCTGCAGTGTTGATACTTCACTAAGCAATGTTTGTTTCTAATGTTTGTAAAAATAACCTAATATCACCACAAGTTCAAAATCAACTTTTTCTAATAATGCCTTGTAATGTAGCCTTACAGCATTTCAGGTTATTTTCCACAAAAACAACATCTAATCACCGGTTGTCACCTATATTTATAAACCTGTAGCTTCTCGATGTCATTAAAGGTTAACAAAACAAATTGCGAGCATGTGGTGAATATAAACCTCGTGTTTTATTGTGACTTCCTTTGGCTGAGGGTCTGAATTCTGTTCTGTTCTGTCCATGGTGTATGTGGAAAGCAGGGGGTGATGCATTGCCCACCCAGAGACAAACAGCAATCTCCAAGGTTTCCATTCAGAATGTTCTGTGTGGAGCTGGGTTGGCAGTCTGCTCTCCTGAAGTATAACCACTTCTCAAGAAGATAAGATGAGATTATCAGTTGGCTATATAAGTGCGTGTAGCTATCTTTATAGTCTTGTATCTTTAGCACATTTGCAGATAAAGGCACTGCAGCAGTCTTTGTAGTCCAGAAAGGGATGCCTGTGTTTTAACTGCTTGTGGCTTTAATCCTTCCCAGCTCAGCACTGCTGTGGTCACCAGCGCTGAACCATTCTGTGCAATTGAGCATTCAGCTGCCAAACCCTGTGCTAGGTATGGCAGGTATGGGAACAGCAGTCTGTCCTCCTTGCAGGAAAGTACGAGATATGTGAATAGTGAATTTATTATTGCACAAATAACAGTTTCAGTTTTCTAGTGCTGGAGGGCTGCTTGGTCTAGGAGGATTTCTAAGCCTGGCGTATACTGAGCACTAACTGTGGTAGAGCTGCTTCTGTAATGAGCACATGTTCATTCCCCAGTGGTGATGCAGTTGAGGCTATTTAACTATTAGCTGGGTGAAACTTAAGGATTCTTTCAAACGTGCTTTTTCTGACATCAGAATGACTGCCTGTTTTTCCTTACAGCCCTTCACTTGCACAGGTATAGGTAGGAAGGAGGAGGAGGAACTGGCTGTGCCAGCTGTGAAGTCTCTTTTCAAGACTGTTAGATTCTCTATCAGAAAAATGACTTTAGATCACACAGGATCACATAGGGATGACATGTTATCCTTGCTACCACAGTATGGAAAGTAGACATATTCCTTCCATGGCATTAAACATCCTCATTCTCTTCTACCTCGGCTAATATTTGTACCAAACAGCCTGATTTAAAAAATGCCCCTTAGTCTCATGGAAGGCAGACAAAATGTTTCAGTTGTAGCTGAGCTGACTTTGCTTTGGTAGCTGTGGCACAAGTGGGGCAGTTGGAACAGGCAGGAATGGCCAAGAATACTGAGTTCTCTGTCATTTTCTCTTGATCCAGCCCCCTGCAGTGAGGAAGGGAGGGAGTGATTGCTGAAAAGCACAAGTGCTGGTAGGTTCCAAGTGCTAACTCATCCTCCTAACTTATGGAAAGGTAGAAGTGCTGTACTTCCATTAAAATGCATCTCTGAGGGAAAGACACTCAATAACATGAATAATTGAACACTATAAACAAATAAAAAAGCCTAACAGCAGGTGATGTAGGACAATTGTACTGCATTAAGATAGATCGGGTCTGAAGTGACTGAATTATGCTTTGTCAGGAAGAGAGGGATATCAATATTGTAAGGTAAACTATCCAGTGCAGGTACCACAGGCTGCATTCTGCTGCCAAGGAGTGCTGTGTCCCAAGCAGCCTGGGAGCAGAATCACACTGAGAACACTCCTAAGCTGCTCTTACAGTTCATCTCTGGCTTGTGCCAGCTGGAACATCGTTTGCAGCCTTAACAAGCAGGCTCCTATTGGCCTAGTGGGTGCCGTCACACTTGGAACCTGGTATAAAATTGCACTCCCAGGCCAAATGCCTCACCTCAGCAATCTGACAAAGGTGGCAAAGATGATGGGTAAGATAAAATGAGCGGCACGGTTCTGTGAGGAGTGATTGTAAGCATTTCCAATGACAATTTTCAATATGCTTAATATTTTTTTCTGACCTTGAAGTTGTGGTAGGGAGCTAGCTGGCACTGCAGTACCTGTCCACGTGGAGGGGTCCATTGCCCCATCTCTAACATGCTGAGCGCCACCGTGTGGGTAAATTATACAATTACTTCTTTTAAAACGAAAAGATTAAATCACCATGTAACCATCTGATAACGTGGAACACTCCGTCCCACCTGCTGGAGAACCTGTGCTGCCATTATTCACCATTCGTAGTTGCCCTTCTCTTCGCCCAGGTTGGCCATGCAGGTGCTGACACTTCCATTGGCTCTTGCACTGCAACAGAAAAGCCTTGCATTTTTGGTTGAGGAGCTGAGGGTCGCTCTGGATCAGCTTATTGATACAGTTCTGAACTGCTACAGAAAGATCCCAATTCCTGATCCATCAATACAAAGCAGCAGCAAAGAGAGTCCTGACCCACCGGACATCAACTCTCTGGAGACTCCAGTTAAGGGAAGCATTAGAAACTGAGATCTGCCACGCTCCTAATCTAATCATGAGAGGCTTAGGTAATTGTCTTACAGCTAATTTAATGACAGTGAAGTTCACATTGTCCTTATTTTGTGTTCACAACAGGCTCCTGACAAACCAGAAAGATATTTTCATAGAAACATGTTTCCAGTGCTTAGGTTAGCACTAGACCAGCATACTATTTAATCTATCATCTTTATAGCTAAAATTAGATGATGGCTCGCTAACAATGCATGGTGGTGCTTTGATACACCTGCTTAACACTGCGTGATGAAAAGTCATGATTAACAATCTACACAGACAGCAGTACTGGAACGTCACCACCTCAAAACCCCAACTATTATTATTTATGTGGTTTTGTTCTTCCAGCTTCATCCCATCTACTTGTTTTTCCTCTTTGTTCATAGTAACAATTAGATAACTTGCACTTGTGTGCACGATGGGTAGCAATTCATAGGGAGAGGCAGTGAAAAAAAGGGCAAATCTTGAGGCATGCATTCTTTACAGATAAAAACCTTCAAAAGTAGATGTGGATTGCAAAAAAAAAAAACCAAGCTTAACTTATGTGATGCAGTTAGATAATGTGAGAGAGAATGGGGCTGGTATTTGTGAAACAGACAGAAGATGTGATGACATAATTAACCCCTACGATATAAAGAGACATAAGTATTAGTTGAGGGAGAAACGTGGAAATCATGATTTCCCATAAAAGTAATCTTTTCAATGGGTCTGTAATGTTTGGTATCCAGTAATTACGAGTGTTAAGTTCCCAGGATTAGGACATAAAAAGCCACAGAGAAAGTGGTTACTTTGTAAAAGATTATCTCCTTTATTCATTTTCTGTAGGAACACGTTTAAATTTCCCCTCAGTTCACACAGCATTTAGAATTGTCATGGTCCAAATCTAAAATACGCTCACCCCATTTTATTTTAATGAAAGGCATTCATTACACGTTGATGCTGGCAAACTCTGAGTCTATGCTGTTGCAGTCTGGCTCCAGCCAGTGTGTGCTGGCCTAACTGAAGCTTCTTCCTGATGATGAATGCAGCAAGGTTGTGGGATGCCTTGGAAACTAGGAGCTCCGCTTGAGTAGCACACAGCAAACTTCCAACAGAATTCCGCCTGTGTCACCTTACACGGATTAAGATCCCCCTATTTCCCTTTAGAGCAACTGAGAGGCACTTGGTTTTCCCTCCTGATTTGTGCTTGGCTTCTGATCACTGTTTTAAAATCTTGCTTTTAAGAAAAGCTGTATTCCAAGCCTCTGCCTTGCTGTTATGTTTCTGTAAGATGCAGCTCTGTACCACTCAGACTTACCTTTAGATGTCACGTCAATTTTGACTGCACGATTGTGGAGTCATTAAATGTCAGGTCTAATATAATCAGCTTCTTGGTTTGCAAAATGGAAGTTTTAGTCTCATTCATTCTATGTCCTCATTACAGCAGCGTGCCTACGTGATCTTAAAGGCACACATGGCAACATTATGTACTAAGGTGTTGCTGATCACATGATTTTCAAAGAGAATCATTCACAATTGCTAGGCACATGATGTAGAATCCTCACCTACCTGTGACACGTGTGGTGTTTATTTAGTCCAGACAAAAGAAAACACAGCCTAAACAGCACCCTCAAGAGCCTCGCTAAATGGTCAGTGCACGAGCTTTGCATAGTAAGAAAGCAAAACAAGGAGCATACCCTTGTAAAGGCAGAATTATTTGAATTTATTAATTCTTTATGCTTTCCATCTTCATAATACTATGCAAAGAAGTAAAAAACCCAACATAATCATGCAAAGAGGTAGCTGATGTAGTTTCTCTTTTTTTTGGTATCGTCCTTGCAACTATAACTAAGGTTAGGAGGTTAGGGAAGCACTGTTTTTTCGTATCCTAAAGTTATATAAGTCAGGCAGCTCATAATAAAAATCCCTTACAAGTATGCACGTGTTAAGACATTTTATCACTGTAATAATTCATGGCATGTGTATGTGAACGTGATACTTTTCAGCTTGCCAAAACTCAATATTCCTTACTTCAAGTGATCGATGACAGACTACATTGAAATATTTTATACGGGTTTATTTCATTGTTCCAGTTCAATCCTCAATGGATTTTATGTATTTCTCATAAGCGTCTTCACTCATCAGTTCATCAAGTTCAGCAGGCTTTTCCACAGTCATCTTGATAAGCCAACCTGCAGTTGGGAAGTTAAAAAGAACAACAGCTGCAAACAGCCTGCACCAAGGGTTCATTCACATCACCTCCGTAGAACAGCACTGCCACCACTCAAACAGAGCTCTGTCACACTGCAGGAGTTAAGGGCACTTCCTCTGCAGCAAAACAGCACTGCAATACTTTAAAAGCAAACACAAACAACAACAAAACCAAGCAAGTAACCTGAAGGAGCCTTCTGAGTCAGACTGGTTAGTTCAGCTTTGTCTCTTACAGTGGCTTTAGGAAGGGACTGTATAAGAAAAGAGCCTGACCACCAGGATCATGAGTTGTTACAGAATCGAGAACGAAAAACATCATCAAGGGAAAGAGATTCAAACTCAACCTCAGTGCATCTGAAAAGAACACACTGCAATGAAGTTGTCAGCAAAGATAAGGTTATAATAATATTATCATGCAATAAATTTTATTGGGCTTGGACTATATTCAATATCTTCAATTTTAAGCCTCCATACAATTACATTGGAAGAACTAGGAATCACAGACCTATCTGTGATCACAAGCAACACTGCCAGCATCCAGGTGCTGTTTTTTATTGAAAGATAAGAACATCATCTTACCATCTTGATAACAAGATTTATTGACGAGCCCTGGGTTGTCTGTAAGGGCAGCATTAATGTCAGTCACTTCTCCTGTGAGAGGAGAGTAGAGCTCACTGGCAGCTTTCACACTTTCCAGAGCCCCAAACTCATCTGAAATACAGAACAAGATTTCACACTCTTAAGAGGAATTCACAAAGCACACGAGTTTCAATCAGACATTGTAGTGACGACCTGCCTGTACAGCAGTGCCTTTACACTGAGGGAGGAAAACTATCGAAGAGTGGAAGCGACCATCTCTGCATCGCAGACAGCAGCACTGAGCTGCTGCAGGGAAGTAGCACAGCACTGGCTAGCTGGTTATTACAGGAGGAACAGGAATTTCTTATGTTTGGCTAATCCATTGGCCATGAGCTGACACAGTTAGGAATCCCATTCAACTATTGCTGCAAGACTTCTAAATGAGCCTTCTATTTACAGTGTAGACCTTTTTTAATGCCTAATTTGGTTACAAAATAGAACTCGAGGAGCTCTCTTGTTCTTCAGAAACGCTATCAGCTGTTACATTCGCACTCACTGGAAAACACTCATTAGTATTCCAAAGCACCACCCAGCTGCTCTGCTCTCCTTTCTATTTCATATGCAGTTATGGAAACAGGGCCCAGAACAACATTAGACAAGAGCAGCCCTAAACCATAAACAAAGAGGCTGGGGAACGTGGAGTGGTCAGAAAGCAGACAGGAGACAGAACAGCACGTTCTGAGAAAGCTTGGGATTAAAGTAGAGCTGCAAGTGGTAGAAAAGAGAAGTGGAAATGAAATTCCTTCAGATAATGCTACAAGTTGGTTAATTAGAACCCGAAACACAAAACTTCTGTAAAGCATTCACCATTCAGTGTGATGTAACAGCTGTGGCCTGAACAGCCTGATGCAAAAGGATGGGGAGAGAAACTCCTGCTACTTCACCTCAGTACATTTACACTCTCATTCTGCAATGCGTGAAGCTAATGACAAGCTTTTCACACCACAGTGAGGCAGTGCTCTGTGTATATACAGGGATGGGTGTGCTTTAAAGCAGAATATAGATAGAAGTACAAAACAACATACCTAAAAATGTTGGATTTTAAATAAAGGTTTTGAAAAGTAGGTACCTTCTGCTATCATGCATAGTATACCAGACATGCATTCAGAGACTTGGAAATGAAAGCTGTAATCTCTGTTCATAGAAATACGTGCTTCTGTTTTGCATCCAGATGTGTAATGATGTTAACAAACATAAAGATTACTTAATAGAATTTGACTTTGAAAAGAATCTAGAAGTGGAACCAGAGCTGAAACTTACCATCTTTATTCAATTTTGTCCCAATTTCTGGAAGACTACAGTAAACAACGTCTCCTAATGCTTCCTTAAAAGAAAAACAAATGCATCAAAGCTTACATTAAAGGAACTTTAAGTTGAAATTACCTGACACAGTAACTCTAGAACCAAACCAACAAGTCACCTCCCTGTGTAGATGTAGATGTTATTTAAAGATCGTGCATTTTCTACTTTTTAACACTTAACTTGAAAGTAAAACAAAAATGTTAAGTTACCGTGACCCAAATGCCAAATTAATTGTTATCCATTATAACTCGGGCTGAGTTGTAAGGCATGTAATCTATAGATTTATTCAGGCAGAATGAGATAGAGCATCTGCTTATCTTCTCAGCACCAGCCAGCACAGCACCTGTTATGGTGGACAAAGTCCCCTGCAATTTCAAGGAATTATCCCCTCTGGCACAAGGCACAGAAGCATCACTTGAAATCAAATGCAGCCATTCCCCTCCAGTGACGGCTCGAGAGCTGCAAGCATGCAGCCTGTCCCTACTGACTGAATGAGGAGCCTTACCACCAGAAGAATCAGCTCAACTGGAACAGGTGACAAACATACTGTTATACCTGTTTGTGCTAAGGAATGCTAATTCCACTTCATTGCTAACTTCCCATGATAGAAGTTTCATGTCTAGCAAATCTCTGTCCTGAACTTGCCTGTGACTACTCCGAATCACATGCTTGCACCAGAGCAGAACAAAACTCCAAAGGGTCCCCTCCTACCTCCACTATTTTATATTGAGAAATATAAACTGTGTTACACTTCTGTCTGGAATAGTTCTTTTTAGCCAGAGGAATTGCACCTCATTCATGTTCAAGTGGAATCTGACTCGAAACGTGCACGGCATCCTCTCACCACAGCCACATACTCCCAAGGCCTACAGAACCGTGGTAATAAATGCAGTTTTGAATTCAGCTGAACCATTAAGTTTCCATCACACTCAGCTCTCCACAGGCTTGATCTAAACCAATTAAGAATCTATCAGAATGCCGAAACAGCGTGCTCTTCTCAAATAATGTGACGGTGCCAAGTCCAAAAACCTCATTCTGCGTGTATAGGATATGCAATTACAACCATCAAAAAACAGCAGCTATCCAAAGAGCAAGGACAAGAGCAGGTATGTGTAAGTAAACATTGCAGACTTGGGTAGAAAAGGAGAGGGTTGATCAATACCTGTGCAAAATTGCTGATTCCTACTGTTCCAATGCCATTTTCAACTGATATCCATTCATGCTTGTCTGTGAATTTGCGGGCTACAACGAAACAGACTTGATACTTCAGAAATCAGTGGCAAGTTGCTCGCTTAAACACAATACACTGAAGTTACAAACCCTGCTGCTTTGCTTTGCTTTCCCCTGAGGTTAGGTGCTTTGTTCCCCCGCACACCCCACCATGGAAAATACTGCAAACAGCAAATACAGTTTACAGAAGCACTTTGTTCTGCTCAGGACACGCTTAGTGGCACAGCAGCAGCTCACTGCAGGGTTCTGCCCCACAGCCTTCCTTGGATCCTATGCAATCATCCAGAAACTTGTGAACCATGGGGGTAAAAGGAATAGTTCTCATTCAAATGTAAAATACAAATCCAAAGCATACATCTTTACTTCACTCGCAGTAATAACCTTTTCTATGATGCCTTGAGGTCTTCCCAAGCATATTCAGTGTTTCCTTCCCAGGAATAATGAAGTTGCAGTCAGAAGGTTAGCGTTAATAACACGATAGATAGTGTCAGCATTGCAGCATCCCATTCAAAACATGAAACAGAGCAACCAGGTGAAGCTGCAGCCTGCCTGCTCTGGGCAGCTGAATCCCTTCCCTCTCCTTATGTGTTCTCTACTGTCTACTTCTCCCATTCAATGTCATCACTGATATATGTAAAAACAGGCACAATCAATATAGGTAAAATTAATGGGGCCATTGAAACAGGCAAGCGTTACTTAAGAGAATTTGCTGTTAATACTATTAGAACAACACAGTACTCATTCTGAATAGTTCTAAGATGTGCGTGTGTAAGACTGTTAAATCTCTTCCACAGCAGTCCCACAGTTCCACATAGAGTGTAGGGCTGTAAGTCTCAGGGCTGCTCATGTTGTCTTTTCCCAGCAGCAGTTATTTTTATATTCAAAAGAAGAAACTGAAGCAGACAGTTTTCTTCCTGACATCTCACACCGAGAGCTTCCAGCCTGCTTCGTCCTCCTCACATGCAATTGCCCTCAGCAGTCCTTTGGGTTTTCTTCAGTTTTTACATATCTTTTCTACCTTCCCTTCTTGCACCCATCCAGTCACACAGGGGATGCTCCACACATTCCTGGGAGATGAGTGCCAAAGTAGTGCAGCTGGGCCCTCCTTCTGGGTCCCAAATCCTCTTCTCGAGCTCATTGCAACCCCTAAAGAAATGCAGCTTTATTTCCTTGGCTCGCATGTAACAGAAAGCAGAAATCCTCACTTCAGGTCTGTTAAAATCCTCATGCTTAGTAACGTTCTGTTTCAGTTGTCGTGATTCATCTATATGGGCTGAAGGTGTGGAAGAGGTGAAATGGTCTCTCTCTTGTGGCAGCTCAGGTTTCACATGTATATTTATTGTGGCAGCACAACATACAGAAGCAGAGCATACAAAACAGACCGAGTATAATGCAAATAAAGCATCTTTCCACACAGCATCACTCAAATAATAACAAAAAGAGCACAGAATTTCATCTAGCGCTATTAACATCTACATAAATCTCTCAGGACGTGTTCAAATGAACAGGAGAAACCAAACTGCTTTAGGTCAATGCATTAACCCCCAGGTAATTGGGATTTCATAGGAAATGAGTAATGAACCATGAGAACAGAACAACACAGGACCTCAAGCCCCCGCTGAACATTAACGTCATGCACATCACAGAGGAGCCAGCCAGTATCTTTCTATGTTGAACAATGATATTGTGCAAGATTTGTTTAAAAGGCAAGATTATGGGGAAGGGAAAGAGAAGAGAAAAACAAATTTCACTGCTCTGTTAGAAACTGACATGCTCTTAACAGCCCAAAATGCCCGTATGATTCTCATAGAATAGATATAATTTTAGTTTTTGTTTGTTTTTGTTGTTTTTGTTTTTGTTTTTTTTTTTACAAAGAAAAAGGTTAAAATGAGAAATTCTAATATATAAAGTAAATAAAGTCCAGGTCAAATGAGGAGTTAATGAGTAATCTCAAAATCCGAACTTTGAGCTTAGACGACCTGCACGTGAAAGAAATCAAAGTATAGGAGTATCAGACATCAGAGCACAGCAAATCTCTTCTGCGAGCGTCCTTTGCCACAGAGCAGCTCCATGTACTCCAGCTTCATTCATTGCAGCACGGCTTTGCTTTCAGCTTAACGAGCACATCCTAAATTCACACCCCCATTTAGTTCATCCTGCCTCTGTTCAGTGTTTCAGAAACATATACCTGAAGAGTGATGGGAAACTCACACCTCCACAAACAGCCATACAAAACTTTTTCCTCTCTGCCTAAAACCAAAGCACAGCTCGTGTTATTTCTTACGGTTACATCTAGAGCAAGCAGCAGGGATATTAAGCAGCTAGATTAGTGATAGAAGCAAATAACGACGGATGCTACTTCTTTAACTCGCAGCATGCAGTGAACAGCGAGGTTACTGGGCTGTGTGGGAGCAAACTTGTTGTCAGTGGTAGCCATTACTTGTCCGGCTCTCCTTTGCATTTCTGTTGTGCACAGCACCACGGAGAACAACTTTCACTCCAAGACAGTTGCTCCAGCAGCACGCGGACACCTGCGAGGTGCCACCACTGCTGCTCTCCAGCCATTTTAGGAGGCAGCCCGGCACCCTGCCCGGACAGCTCTGCCCTTCCAGCCTGCACGAAGCAGCTAAAACACAACGCAGCCCAACCCAACACAAAGCACTTCTGTGCACGGTGTCCTTCCAGGCCCGCTATTTCAACTTCCAAGCCGCGCCGTTCCCGGTACGGAGGATCCCCTGCAGCCCTCCCGCCCTGCTGCAAAGCGCAGCGGTAAGTGCAGCGCACACCCGGTGCAGCCACCAGCATCACGCAGGATTCGCCCCTTTGCGGCTCACGTTGCGCCGAGCAGCGCCAAGCGAGGACGGGCGGCACCTCCCCGCGGCCTTCGGGCCTCCAGCGGCACTCCCGCACTCACCGGACAGCAGCAGCGAGCCGGTGCCCAGCCTCCGCACCGCGGGGACCTGCGGCCGTACCGACAAGCGCGAGCAGCGCGGCGCCAGGGCCGGCCCGAGCCGCCGCAACGCCAACCACGCCATCTTTGCCGGGCGGCCTCGGGCGGGGGCGGCGCCGCGCCGAGATCCCGCCTCTCGGCCGAGGCGGCCATTGGAGCCGCCATGTTTGTTCGGAGGCGTTTGGATGCGGCTCCCCGCGCGCCCTGCTGAGGGAGGTAACCTGGCTGCACCGGGGCCTGTCGCTTGGCTCGCGGCTGTCGCTTTCTGCCAAGCGATGCGACACACGCTCGGTGCTGATCAGGTGCCGAGCCCGCCGGCAGTGCACATGGGATGCTTTATTTCGCGTTTTGTGCGGGTTCTTTCAGCTACAATAGCATCAATCAGAGCTTGTTGAAGGCTACGTACAGCATTCCGGTCAGAAGCACGATAGCCAAGTCTGGCCGTTGCAGCTGGCAGCTACAAAGCACGATATTTAGCCCACAAACAAAGCAGCGTTTTCGTTGTGGTTAGCCATTAATCGCTGACGGGTTGCTTTGGCTGATCGTTACAGCCCGTCTTCTCTTCCTGCTTACATTTAATCCCAAAGAAACCGAAAAGTTTCATGAGCATTAAGTCCACGATTTCCTCCTCTTCCGAAGCCTGAAATAAGGACAAGGGACCAGTTAACAGGCGGGAGGGCCAGGAGCAGATGCAGCTCCTGATGGAGCAAGAGAGAGTTGCAGGAGATCAGTGCTCCGTGCCGTATAGATCAGTTTTTACTTCGGGCATAGCACGGACCACTGCCAAAGCCGATTTAGTGTGTGAATGCCAGGCTATGGATCTGAACAGGAATGGACAGTGTAATTGTGGAAAATCTGAAGCATGCCTTATGGGAATAGGCTGACTTCTTAAAAGTAGGACTGAGTTTACATAGGTATTCCACCACCTGATGAGACCTATGTTGTTAGTAAGCACTGCACGACAAATGTTACAGCACAGCAGGAGAGCTGAGATGAACACACCTGGTAGTGCTTCTGCTCCTCACTGAAAGCAACCAGAATCACTGAGATGAAGAGATTGAGCACCACAAACGTCATGAAGATGATGCAGGATCCAATTAGGAAGGAGCCTAAAATCGGGCTGTAGTCCAAGATCTGTAGGATCAATCAGGTAAGACATCACGTTCTGATTTTAAAAGGGAGCTTACATACAAGCAGCAATCACACTATTAGGAGTTTGTCCCTCTGAAAATCATGGTGGGTAATAAATTATGCTATATTTATATATCAGACACATATAGATTTTTTTCCTTTAGATACTTTTGGGCTTTGATATAATATTGCACAAAGAAGATGAAATATGTCACATATATGAAATATTAATATGGGCAATCTCTGTGTTTTGTTGTTGTTTTAAGCGTTTGCATTTGAATGTATTGGTATGGAAGTTTGAGGTGAAAACTGACAAACCAGCTCAGTCGTGTCCCAGCCATCAAAGCAGACATAAAATGTCTGCGGGCTTCTATTTAGGAGTGTCTTTACACAGTGGTCAAGTCAGACTGTCAGGGCACAGATCAGGGAAGGGTTGTGTAGGAATTAAAGAACAGAGGAGTATGTTTTGGGGATTAACTACTCGAATGGATGTAGAGCTGAAAAATGTTATGCCAAAAATCAAAATCAAGAGATAGTACCTCCTCGTAGTTGAAGATTCCCAGCTGAAGACTGACCATGGTCTCTGCTGAATCAGAGAGAGTTTTGTAAGAGCAGAGCTTCCAGCCAAATATCAAGTTTGTCTGCAAAGGAAAGAAGGCATATCTTGCATTGTAATCAGAGTCCTTGCTGCAAATCAGCTGATGGCTGATAAGCAAGAGAAAGCTCTTCCAGTCTGCCATCAGCCATGAAGCTTTTTTGTCTTTTTGCTCTATTGGATTTCATTGTCTGTTTGTTTGCTTTGTCTACAGAGTTGTGCATGAGCTATAAGACATTTTATCCTGGATTTAGGAATCATAAAATTATTTATGTTGGAAAGAACCTTTTAAAAAGACCGACAGTTCTTTAATCTCATTAGAATGAAAATTATATTTGATTTGCATCATGAGTTTTACTATAGTAGGCATAAAAATAATTATTTCCCACCTAAAAAGAAGACAAACAGAAAGTCATACTTGGTGCCCTCTTCCCAGTTTGAGCTTTACCCCAAAGAATGACTTTTCCTGCACCTTGCTCTGTACTTTCCTCCATTACACACAGAAAATCCTTCTGTTGTTGTTGTCCCCATCTTTGATTTTTGTGCTGAATTTCAGTTTGCAGAGAAAGAAGCAAGTGGGTATTTCAACTGCCTTCACATATATGGAGGAATTAGAACCCAGTCTTTTAGCCTCAGGTTTAGATAGGCAGCTTCATTCAGTTTTACCTTTCAAAGATGCATTGCTTCCCCATTCAGAAACAGTTCATTTAACCTGGCAGTATCTCAGTGCTGACTGAAGACAAGAAAAACCACGGTTATACTCACAGCAATGGAATAGGCAAGGAACATGATTGCAATAACCGTGATGAATCCAGAGATATCACCCCATGCTCTCCTTAGAGTGGAGGTGATCATGTTTAACTTAGGGTTGAGCCTCAGTAGATGCCACAGTTTCACTGTGGAGAGAAGCACGAGGAAAGCAATCAGGTAGCCAAGAACTGCATCAGCTCTTGCTGTTTCATTAAAGCTTACAGAGCTGTTAGAAACAAAGAAAAGATGTATTAGACCATCACACAGAACCCTGGGAACGCATGCGTTCTGGGAAAGCCAGTCACTCTGAACTTGTTTTCAGTGCAGAGCTAACTTGAGTTTTTGCTTGAATGTTTCTGTCTCTGCTCCCTGCTGTGTGCACACAAAAAGCTCAGCTGTACACGACTGTGTTTTGTTTCCCTGAATTATCCCGTGACTCTGTGAGCTTGCTCTTGTGGGACCATTTTCTAGTAGATGCTATTATTTTCCATTCTGTGTTAAGTATTGATGTCCTCTGCCCTATGCTTCTTGATGGTAAAGAACAAAGCAGATGATTTACTTGCTTAGATGTCCTGTAGCAGCCACGGAACTGGGAGCTCAGTTAGTACTTCCTGGGCTTATTACTTACTCCTCTTTGTGTTCCTGGTAGTAGCTGATGTCTCTGTTCCCAAGGATTGTCCTCTTCACAAACACTGACAGGGCACTCCAGCTCATCAGTATAATGGCCATCTCCAGGAGATTCCACTTGCTGTGGAAATATCTCCATTTCAGAGTCTTCATCAGTTTTCCCTGTGGAAACAGGAGCCTTACTTTTCCAGTCCAACACCGTATCATACAGTAAACTTCTCAAGATTAGGGCTATGTCCTCCACAATAAAGCAGACTTCCCACATCATAATTTCCCATCATCTTTGATCACTCTCACCTGTGCTCCCGCAGCTGACCCCACACTTGCCTCAGCTGATTAATCAGAGGTTCAGGCTGTGATTACCAATCTCCCATACACTATCATTAATGAGGATACACGATCTGATTCAGTCTTCCACTGGTGCAAGTCAGCAGCAGCACTACAGAAATCAAGTACTGTCCTAAAGCTTTCACAAGTGAAATGGGAGACAGAAGGTAAGGCTGTCAGCAGGGTTTTCCAGTGTATCTCACCTGCACGATCATGTAGTACACAATAAAGAGGAAATAAATCACTTCTGCAGCAACAACAAAAATGTGAAGGCTGTTGGTATATGGGTAGAGCCGGACACTCTGCAGCTCTGCGCTTGTGAAGAAGGCCCCTGGAAAATAACAGTTTTCAACTTGGTGCTGTAATAATTACATCCTTTTGTCTTCTTTCAAACAATTTAATTCATTAATAAGACCTCCATACATACATCAGTGTCAGTCTGAATCCAGTTATCATACTGAGATTTAAGCCTGACTGTAGGAGTAGCCCTGTAAGCGTTCTTTGAAAGATTCTTCAGAAGGTAATTTTGGACAGTCAGAGGCTTTTGGGCTGCTAATGCCCCTCTGTGTCACAGTATGATAGTAATCCCAGCAAGGCTGAGTTTGGATTAGACTACAGATGCTGATTTTGTGCTTTGATACAGACATAGGTTCTCACCTAAAGCGTTGGTTTCAAACATCAGGCTTACAATGCAGAAGAGGTTCACATTGGCATTGTAGACTGTAAATTCAACAAACACTGCTCTTGTGAAGGTGTCTAGCCAAATGTTGTTGAAAAGGTACTGGAGAATTCTGTCAAAAAATGTATAGCCAGTGAGATAACTCATACCATCTCACACACTGTAGCACATGAAGGATAGAAGTGCATCATTTCATAGAGAAGGAGCACACCCAAGGTAAGATGTTTACTGTTATTTTGGCATTCTGTATTTCTGCAGGTATATAAATATGGAATCCATGCATGCAATTAGGAAAAAAAACAGGTTGTAATTTTTGATTTGGATGTTACCTAACATGGAGAAAAATTATAAGAATATAAAGTACATGGAAGTCATCACCGTAATATCTACAATATTCGGTGTAATCCACAGTAGCAAAATTCAGACTGCAATCTGATACGAATCCTACATAGAGCAGAGAAAAGAGCACCATTATAACTACAGTGTACTCACTAATATTCTACCAGGATGTAAGCTTTACCTGGAGGCATTCTGAGGATCAGTTCCCAGGTGAATCACATATCCTCCTCCCCCATAGATGGCCAGTTTGCCCCAGACAGGCTGCCCTCTCAATTTGGACTGGCTCTGATAATGCCAGGCTGAGCTCAGGTCAGAGGAGGTATCAAAGACCGAAGTGTTCCAGTGTTCTCCATAGTCTGATGTGTCTTCTGTTTGTAGAGAGTATGGAGCATGGCATTCCTCAATCATGTGCTGGAGTGTGGGTGAAACAGGGCAGGTGTCTCCTTTCACTCTCACTTGGCGAATTCGAGCGCTGCCCACCAGCTTGGAGTTCCCATCTGTAATGAACCCTAAATGGGAAATGGAAGAGACAGAACTATGACTAATGTTTCTTCATCTCATTTATCATTGTGATGTGCATTAATATTTTCCTATACATTAAAAAACAAAACAAAACAAAACAAAAAAACCTAAAACCCAACATTGTAAGCAAAATAGTGCTTGTGTTGATTTAAACTGAATTCTTGGAAAACATCCATAGACAACAGTTTAGTATCATTACCTGTCTGTATGTCACAGGTCTGCAGGAGAAAAGCGACCTGCCTGGAGCAGAGTAGCCATATGCAGTGTTCACACTTGACCATAGCTGGTTAGTGCCATGTCCAAGCATCAACCATGCCATTGTATGCTCATAAGTACTCTAAAATGTGAGTTTGAACATGGCTCGTATTTGTTAATGGGTATGGCCAGATAGAAACATAGTGATGTTGTATAATTATCCTTCACATTGACCTAAGACGGAGTGCAGAGACAGAAAGCTTTATAGTGCCATCTATCTGCCGTTCTGCTTTTTTCCTCGGTGATAGATAGAAGCTGAATTGAAACTGTGAATGGGTTTGGAATGGGTAATGTAAAATGTGAAACATTAAAAAACTCAGTGCAAAACTTGAGCACTGTATTAAAGAAAATGTCAGGCCAGGTGGAACTCGAGGTCGGGATGCAGGGCTTTTGTTATCCATTAGTGTTCAGCTTATGAATATTCACATTAGTCTTACATACTCATAGCATCTTCCTCCAGTCAGATACGCACGTACAAGTTGGATATAGGTATAAATGATAATGTTTCAGAATCTGGCAAGCTGAAGTGAATCAAGATGACATCAAAACAGTCTTTGCACCTTTATATGATCCATAAAGATTTTTGACTAAGGTAGTTTTTGCCCATGTGAAAAAATCCTCATAACTGTAGACATCATGGAATCCTGCTGTAAAACTGCTCTCAATATGCTTGTTTAAGTAGTAGGAATTGGGATCTCTTTGCCCATAGGCAACCAGTAACAGCATCCATAAAAACCCCAGATAGGCTGAAAAAGAAAAGAAAAACCCATGAGAAGAATCAGTACACGTGACCTCAGAATTAGCTCTGCTGTTCAAAATAGATTGTGTGAATGATTACTGCTGTCATCACTTATTAGGTTAAGGGGATGCTTTGCAAGAATCTGACTGACTAGTGCTAATGAATTTACACAACTTACGTCAAAGTGCTGCAGTTTAAGCACATCACATTTGAAATACAAGTAGGAATCTGAGAAGTGATTGAGAAAATAAGCATACTGAACATTAACAGTAATGACAGCTCTAAACAGAACGAGTAGCTTAATTTTGTGTTTAATGTTTTCACTGATGTAAAAGTACTGATGAATACTGCTGAATAAAACAAGATAAACTACATATGAGTAATACCCAGGATTTCTCTGATTAGGGCAAATGCCTTCTGCTCTTTCATGCAGCTGATTTTCATTTTCTCAACATCAGCTGCGGGAGGTGGCTGGTAAATATTGTTTCTGCTGTCCCGTCGGGCTCCAAAGAGAGGATTTGAGTTGCCTGTGGGTGAGAGCAGTGATACCTGGAATCAGTCAATAGATCATTTGTATCCTGCTTTGGCTATTGTGAGGAAATATTTCTACTTAATGCTTTCCCATAGGAAGTCAGGTGATGTCACTTAAAGAAGCATTGGGGAATGATTTAGGTTCTGAGCAGCACGTCAGGTTTAGGTACAGGTGCCTTTCTCTGCCCATTCAGGTGTATAAAGGTAACCAGTGAAGTCTTCACTGTGAATCACATATTGGTGCATAAAGCATTCAAGAATCTTAAAGAACATTTCACTTTTCTTTTTAGTACTTTCTCACTTTACAGACAGTTACCTGGTGCAGGTAAAGGCCCATCAATGGCAGTGTTTTCTTCATCCTCATGTTCCACCTTCTTCAGAACCAGAGCAAAGAAAGCAGCAAATCCCAGCACCTGCAAGAATTAGCTGTAGACTCACTTTGTGCCCATTTAATATACAGAAGCTCAGGGTTTGAGGTGCACCACTTTGGATACAGCTACTGTAGAAGAATAACTGTCCTTTGGCTTTGAGGAACTCATGCAGCTGAAGCTTATAAACAGTGCACAAACCCTAACTCAGCTGCTCTTGTTGTATGACTTATCTTCTTTGGTCACCTCGTCAGCTATTAAACTCTGACAAAATGGGGGACAAAACTAATGTAGTTAATGCCAACAAATGACAACAAAACTATGTAATGCATGTTGGCTTTTGTTTTAAGAGCAACAACTTCAATTTTACATGTTAAATCCCATGGTTCTTTAAAAGGTATTATTTTCATGTAATCATAGCAGAATGAGTTCATATTGGCTGGTTGTTCCATTTCTGAGGATCTCACCTTTAAGGGCTGCGTGATGAAAAGACTTTCAAAGAAGGAGATGGCCATGGAGATCAGCCATTTGATGGAGTTCTCCTTACCGTAATGCAGCCCATAGAGCATGGTAAAGAACCCAGATACACCACTGGTGGCTGCAACAAGGAACCAAGCAATGAACACAAACCACCAGGGCAGCCCTTTTGAAGAAGAACTTTTCTTTCCATCACCAGAGAAGCTTGGAGTAAGAGACCACCTTCAGAATCAACCAGAAGAGAAAAAAAAATCATTCAGCACTGAAACAGAAACCAAAACCACATTCTTCAGGTTCTGTGACCATAGGCAACGTTTTATGATTTAAATTCTTCTAGCTAACTTCTTCCTTTAGCTAATGTAACCACACAGAATATATGGATGGCAAAAAGTACAGCAAGCAAAGATATGAGAAAGCGTGCAGATGCCACCAAAAATAAAAAGAAATATGATGGTCTTACTTGCTTCTCAGTTCATGCATTATTGAACCTCCAGTAGAAACGTTGACCAAAAAACCCCATAACCATGAATGCCTTTTAGCTGCTGGATACGTCTCAAGATCATCATAAAGGTCAGAGAGATAATTAGTGGTATTGTTTTCAATTCTTCCTAATTAATTATCGGGTTTCCCAGAAATATATTTTGTCTGCTTATTCATTTTATTTTCTTCACGCATTATTAGAGACCAGGGAGATGTTGGAGCTCAGTGATTATCTTCAGCATTTTACGGCCATGTGGTATTGCACTGTAACATTCAATTTTGGAAGCAAAAATGACAGAGTGAGGATCTGTCATTACTGCTTTTGTCTGTAGTTCACTGCATTGAAATTTCTTTGTTGCTCCAACAATGGAATAATAGTAAGGCATGTTTCTACAGCTATTATAATGATTATCTACAACATATTAAGTAGTAATTATTTTCAACTCATTGCTTTAGAATTCATGACCTGAATTTACTTACACTGAAAATGGGATAAGAATTAGATTACCTCTCACTGATGGACGCTGATGAGCAAATCTGGTTCTGCAGGAGGTTCTTCATGTGCTGAACCTGCCGAACTGCTTGAGTATAACTCTGAGGCATCTGAAATTTATGGGGCCCCAGTAATTCAAGCTCCATTTCTACATGCTGGAGTTGCATGTACAAGCAACGGTTGTAATCACTGTGCTTTAGTCGCTCACGCATTCCCTTTTCAGGAGTTGGGCTTCTTGTTTTTTCTGTGGGTAAAGAATTTACCTTTGAACTCTGCATCCTGGAATGCTCATGGAAAAGACAAAAAGGAGCAGGTCTTCATGAAATCAGTGGGATTACTTGCACATGTATTATTATTTAATTGAAATTGAATCAATGCCTAAGTTAAGAGTTGGACTGAAAGGGACAGCACAAGGCCAAGAAGAAAATGGATGGGACAAAAAACTGATATTTATGGGTCTTGATAATAGATAGTAAATAATTAGATACTGATAAGGCTGTTGGCTAACATTTTATTCTGCAGCAACAGAAACAGAGATTTCAGTGTTTTTACTTAGTTGGGTGGCAGACGGTGCATAGTGAAAGGAGAAGGCAGTGGGAACAAATTAAAGCTCAGGAAATTCCATCTGCATACAACTTTTCTGTTGCAAGAGTGATTGGACACCTTGAAGGAGATGCTATGGAGTTTCCATCCTTGGAGATACTCCACATTCAACTGGATGCGGTCTTTGGCAACCTGCTGCAGCTGACTCTGCTGGGGATCCCTTCCAACCTCAACTATTCTGTGATTCTTTAATTGCCTTGGAGTCAGAATGTAAAAGCTTGGGTCATCCTACCCAGTGTTGCCATCAATTTCACTACCAAGGTTTCAGTAGGTGTGTCACACTAAGCTGTTTACCTTGTATATCCATAGGGCCTAGTGTGACAGTTACAGGGTCATCCTTCTTTTTGTTTTCATCATAAAACTCTTGCCCAGCTCTATTCTGCTGGCAAATGATATCTTCAACCAATGCCAAAAGTGTGTTGATGTTAGTTGATTTTCCAAGATCTGATACTGAGGTCAGTGATGGAGCTTTTAAGGCTTTAAAGAGCGAGTTAGCAATTCTTCTTATGTCCTGGAAAAGATAGCAGCAATATGATAGTGACTTGGACTGCAGTAACTTAGGCTGATGTGGTCAGGAGGTGCCACTGGCTGGGAGCTGCACCTATTTCTAAAACCCCTGGAATGGGTAAGTATAGAACATCCTATGGGGCTGGATATGACAGCAGGATATGACATCTGGATTTCAATGAGTTCAGACATTTGGTTTTCAAGATTCAGTAATGCAGCTTACCTGTCCGTGGACCTAAGCTGGGGAAGACAGGGTCTGTGATACTTTTTCTCTTCACTGTCTTGCTTGATGCTTGCTTTTAACCCAATAAACTCAGTGATTTGAACCACTGCGCAAGAGACTGAAATGTGCATAGGCTGATCTTGCTGAAGTTGAGGATTCCCTACATGTGGAATATACTGTGAAAGTGCATAACCCTTTGTTCATCCCATGACCCATAGGTGGGTAACTGAGTGTTTTACATGAAAGCACATTTGGCTCATCAGACAATTTGAAAGACTTCTGACGGGGAAGGTTTCTGCTGTTAAACTGGAGGCGTCGAGTACTGCATGGCAGCAGAGGGCAGTGCAGGACGCACTGGGAAGCAGCCACATTCACTTACCTTTATCACAGCCTCTGGAGTGAGCGAGACTGCTGGGGTGACCTGTGGGACAGGAGGTAGGCTTGGGGATACTTGGCTGTTCTTTCCAGGCTTCTTCTCTGTGCCCTGCCTGGCTGGCCGGGGTCGTGTGTTCCTGAAGATCTGCACAATGAGCAGGTTGATGGGGAACATGAGGAGGGAGCTTTCAAAGCCAATCATCACTTCCTGCCATGTGAACTCAATCTTGCCTGTGAAGATTCAACAGGGGAAACAAATAAAAATAACCTCTGGAACCATCAAATCTGTCTCTTGTGAAAAAGCCAATTTGTTCAACTCTCTGTCTCTCTATTTTCCTGCCCAAGTAATGAAAACAATTGTTACCCAAATCCATTTTCTGCTCAGCTGGGTCCTTTGGCACTCCCCAGAACATGATGCTGGTCAGCATGGTGCAGAGCAGCAGTGAGAAGCAACATGACACGCGCTGAGCTCGTGTGAAGGAACTTCGTGGGGAGCGGCTGAAAACTGAGTACCAAATGTGCCCATCCTGGAAACCCTTGGAGGTCTTCATGAAAAACAGGTTGCTGGGAAGGAAGAGGAGGAAAACAAATGAATGCTTAGGAAGGAGAGGAAAGAATAAAGTTGTATTTTGGGGTCCGGACCTGTTTGTGCTAGGCACTGTCAGATGACGTATTAACTGTAAAAAAAAATATCGAATATCATGGCTTGATTTACATAGAATGATTATAGCTTCCTATGTGCTTTCCTTCTGGCCACAACATAATCATGAGCAGTTTCTATATGCATTCTTAGGGAAATTACACTGGAGACAAGATGCTTGGGTTTCCATATGTCTCATCAAAGTATTATTTAACACCAGTATTTCCAGTCTGATGTAATTGTTAAGGTAACAGTCAAGCTTCTTCTCATTCAGAGCCCTTTCAGAGCAATGGAAAAACCTCACTGTTTTTCTTTTTGTCTAGAGAGTTGATGTTTGCATACTTGTTTCTCTGGACTGATTGTTATTAGGAGCAAAAAGGCGTAAAACAGAAGTTACCTGAACTGCTTCATGTCTTGCTCTGTAGCTACTGGGAACACTTTATCTAGGACGCATTCTCCAATATCAACTGCTAACCAGGAGTTACAGAGGAAATACCATTTCTGGTCCCATGCAAGGTCATGTACCAATACTCGATTCACATACCTGGTGGGAAAACACACAGGGCACAGTCATGTGTAACTGAGTGGTATGAAATTCAGGACTCAACAAAACTATGGAGGACAGACTCTGGCCTCTGACTTCTTTGGCTGTGCCCTAAGATAATGTTCTTCTGAGAACTTAGGTTGGTGACCTGACCCAGATCACTGTGCCTTTATTTCATGTAATATTTCCTGCAGTATGTTTGAGGAAAGTCTTGCACTAACTCAGAATCAACTTGTAGTATGTGTATAAACTGGATATGGGAAGTATTCCTTGCCCTGCAGTTTAGATCAAGATATGATCTATTCATCTAGGGGGGAAAAAAAGGTGAAACTAACCCTTACTGTCTAGAACTGTAGGAAGAATAATTTCAAGTGCTAGGAAAGGAAAACAGTTGTCATTATAAACACATATTTGAATCTTTATTATTTCCTTGTGTATACTTACCAGGATGGATTGTCCCCTGAATTATCATGCCACAGTCGAATACTCTGCAATTCCCCTAGAGGAAAAAGGGTACAGAGTAGGAAAACATCCACTCCTCCACGCTCAAACACTGGTGTCTCAGGATCAGTTAGATGATGTGGCTCACTCTCTCCTTCTAGTCCGTATAGAGTGAGTGTCACCTGCAGAGTAAGATAGCAAAATGAGGGATCGCTCGTCTCAGAATCCTATATGTGATTGTTCCTCTGATATACTCTGCCCACTTTCTAGCTTAGAATTTGCATTTGAGCTGTGCTGTTTAAAAGCCTTGGGTGCTACTTTATTGCTCTGGTTCTCTACATGAGTGCAAAGCTCTTTTACTGCACAGTACAGCTGATACCTTGGAGGTTGTGGCTGCCCCACGGCGATGTCCTGTGAAAACTGTCACAAGATAACAATACTGAGCAAAGGGGTCGTTGTCTTCCAGCACTGTGATTCTTGCCTGCAGAGTGACATGATACAAACAGTGCATTAGCAACCCTTTAAGTATAGGCACCTTAATGCAGTGGGTAGGAACATACCATCTTATGAACAGTGCAGATGGAAGGGAGTAGGGTTAGCTGAAGACTTCTGTTAAAACAGGACAGTCAAAAAGGGAATTGGCCTAAATACTTCCAGTCTTTATTAATGAAAGACTTACTTTGGCATCATCCTGGATGTCTTTCCTTCGGGCCCAAATAACAACGAGCACATATATCAGAAAGATACATCCTACTGTGGTCACCACCACAGGGTTGTCCACAAATGTAGCAAATAGCTGTGCAGTTCTGCTAACATCAACAGCATTAGGTATGACAAAGAAGGAGCTCCCAAAGAAGGTCAGATGGTTGCAGAGACACTGAGTGCTTCTAGAATTTGTTTTTGGTCCTACCTGAAAGCCAGAAAAAAAAAACCCTGATGGAACATTTTGCTTTGAAGTACTGGACAATGTACCAAGCAAATGAAAAGGCAGTGCTGAGAATGGTGAGTCAGTATGCAGAATTGCTTTACAGGAATAAATTGTTGTTGGGAATATTAATTCCAATGTCCAGACAGAAAAAGGCATTTACAGTATGATACAAACTTGTCTGAACAGCTCAGTTTCTCTTTATGTAGGAGTGCATCTCAAGAAGTGTAATGGAAATGCGATTTGAATTTCAGTCGTAGTGGATTAAATTTCACCTCTTGATTTTACTAAAACATCTGATAATTATCTTATTTTGCGGTATGAATTCAGCGGGGATCACAAGGGCTGGATTTGGCATATATACTATAAAGACTCCTCTATTTCTCTCTACTTACCTGGCATCCGTAGCTACTCCAGTTCCCCTGCTGCTCATCCCAAAATACACAGCGGGATGCAAAGCAAGTGACAGCAATAGATAGTCCATTATAGACAGTGGAATCCATTCCTGTGTCTTGTGAAACCATGAAATAGTAAGTTCCCTCTCCAAAAATGAGTTCTTCAGGGCTAAGAATCCAGGTATTTGTTTCACCTTGAACAAAAATATCTATTTTCAATGTATATGCAGAAATGTGTATTTTGAATACAGCTATATTTCATATAATAAATAAACTGAACAAAATAAAAGAAACGGGTACCAAATAATCCTTAGCAACTCACTGTTCAAAGCATCCCACTCTTTGCTCCTGAAGCACAATAAAATGAAACTCCTTTGACAGGATTCTTTCCAATTAGATGTCAGGCTCATTCTGCAAATTTGTGGTCATAATGACCTTGTAATTTTGTCAATTCCATGATATCCATGCCGAATGCCCTTAACTTCCCATGAGTAGTGAGCTTGTATAGAGCTAAGTCTTTTGGCTACATAAGCCCAGAATGCAAAAGTTAATTCGTCACTAACGGGCTGTCTTACCTCCAGTAGTTTTCTTGTAGAGCAGATGACTTTTCATGTCATAGTTAGTTTCATTTGGGTGATAACCATATCCTAAGTAGAGTATTAGTGGAATATCTTGCTCACATTCCAGCTGGATCACTATTGATGTGTGTTCTGAGGTGATGTTGACTTGGAAAATACTAAAATTGCCCAGGTTCAACTGAATCCTATCTTCCTCAGGTGCAGAATGCCTTGGTAATATTATCTGGTTTTAAACAGAAAGACAAATACAAATACAGAAGAGCATCTTACTTATCTATAAGCACTATAAGTATCTATAGGTACAGCCACACAATAGACAATCTTTTCTATAACATAAGTATGGCTGTCAAAAATACTTTCCTTTAAATTATTTTCATGATACTGTCATCTAACTTCTGAAAAGTCCTTTTCTGGCCTGTATGGATTCATCACAAAATCTGTGATCTTCAGTGCATTATTTAACTGAAAGCTGAGCTTATTACTGAAATAGTGGCCACATGAAGTACATAAATGAACTGTCTAGATGTCAGTTTATAAATGGGTTAGGAATCCCAAACAGAAGTAATATAAGCGTGCAGTTGTTGGGTATCGAATCAGACATTACATTGTGTTTCAAGATCACTGTAGTCTGGAATGGTTTTCCCCAGCCATTATCACTGTCACAGCCACTTAAATGAATGTCATCTCCTTTCTAAGAAATATTTGTCATTTTCTTCCTCATATCACAAAAATATCCCCATCACAAATGCACAAGTGCAGACACTCATTATATGTTGAAATGAATACAGTACCACCATTTGTAGTCAGACAGTAATATACATGACAGCTTGTAAACAGAAGGAAGAGAGAAGAGGGATAGAAAATAGGGAGTTTACCTCAATGTTTTCTTTAAGGTTGCTGACTGGTATGATCAAGCCATCCAGACCAGTAAGACTTAGACCTCCCACTGTTCCACTGATGTCAAAGCTGGTGTCACTGGAGAAAAAGGGATTCATGGCAAAGCTCACCATCTGTCAGCAAGACATTAATAATAATCTCTGAGTTATTGTTAATATTTCATTATCTTAAAAATTAAATTGGTGAATAGACCAAATAAACTTGTTGACCTCAGACTCAAACAGTACTCAGAAGAAGCCAAAGTCCAGTCTTAAATACATGCCTAATTTCTGTGGTAGGCCAAACAAGGCTGAGGGGATGGGGAGTTTAAGCTTGCTCAGCCAACATCATGCAATTAAGATAAGTGAAAGCTTCTTTGACCAAAAATGACTGGAGGGATGACTTGCATGCTTTCATACTCCTTAAAAGGTCTCTAAAATTGCTTGACCAAGAATGTGAGTTGTAGATCAGATTGAGCCAACATAAAAGCTGTTTACTTGCCCTTATATCCACTGTTTCATCATCAACTTCTGAAATACCAAGTGAAGAAGCAGTTGGGAGAGTAAAGCTGGCAGAGCTGGAGCTGGAGATATTAATGGATGTACCATCCATATTTTCTGTTTGCAATCTATTCAGTCCAGTTGGACACAAATAAAACAAACAAACAAACAGACATACAAACAGTCAATAGTATGAACTTCAAACATAGGGAAGAAGTTCTCTCAGTTTGTGAGTACAACTTATGTGGAAAATTATTTCTGACTCTGCCAGTAACTACCTGAGTGCATTGCCCCTGATGGAGTACTTCATACTACACTACCGTGCAGTCATCAGGAAAAGGGCTGGAATTGGCATATCTGTCTATGAAGTTGCACCCAATTAGGTGTACTTATGCAAAAGGTGCACCTGGACTTTGTGTGAACATGTTCTTGATTTCTACACACAGTTAAATGTGGATGAAAACCAGACTCTCAGGGAACAATGTGGGGATGACTGTTGGAAATGCAGAATGCTCATCAGGCTCCTTATGGTTATATTTGCTCTTGTCAATCTAGTTACGGTTTTGTATATCATGTCATTATTGGCAGCTTAGCAACTTGGAAAATAAAAAAGAACTTACCTTTTACAGGCAAGCAGCTACTAGTAAGTTCTTGTTTGGTCAAAGAAAGCATAACATGAACATTTTTAAGATATTACTGAACCTAACTGGGGTCCAAGCTGTTCTTACAATTAATTAGCAACTTCATCATGCTGCTGAAGTTGTCACTATGCTACAATATTAGAGTGGTTGGGTGGTTTCAAGGATAATGCAATGAATATTTGAGGAAAGTTTGCCTATCAGGAACTTGGCGGGGGAGGGTGATTGAGGAAGACAGACAGACAGCAGGCATTTGTTACTGTTACCTGTTTATATACATTGTGGCAGAATGAGTGGTAAGGACCGTGGGTTCATCATCTGGCTCCTTCCCAAACAGGAGAGCACTCTGCAGATTTTCAACTGTATTCAGGAGCTGGTAGGACACCAAACTCTGGACAAGGATTAGAGGAAGTAGCATCTCACAGAGCTGCTCAGAATCAGTAAATTGCTCCTTATTTGCCCTTAATTCTTTTCATTATGAGATATTGTTTTCCTCGTGTCTTATAAAGCTGGCAAACTTGGTGATGTTCTTGTTAATCTCAGAAAAAGTTATTCTTAACAGCAATTCAAGTTCTGTAATTCTCATGAAAACATACTGCAAATAAACATGCCTTACAGTAAATGGAAATCTAGGATTTAGAACTTCTATGCACTGAATGACTACGAACATGGCATCAATTTCATGCAAGACATTTATTTATTTGTGTATGTTAATGCCCTTTCACTGCACATTTTAGTGTTTGAAAAGCAAGATCTAATTACCTACTGGTTGTGTAACTGTTGTGTTGTCCTGGGGGAGTCTGAACAGTTCATAACCTTTTTTCTCAGGTTAGATTTATATCATGCCCTACTCCTTCGCAGGGCTGACAGCTAAAGTGCATTCAGTCCAGGAATTACACAAAGGGAACTGTGACAATTCATATATAAATAGGAAGGCCTCGGACAAAATAAACACACTTCTTAATTCTGAATTGAAAATCAGAGTGGGCTTTCTGAAAAAATGTAAGCAGAAACCCGGGCAGATTTCAGCTCTGAAGTAATGAAACAAGTCATGAATACTGAATACCTGAGTCTTCCTTCAACCAAGGGGAGAAAGGAGGGGATAGAATCAAATCTGGAAAAAAAGATTTTTTGCAGTCCATCTGCTTGTCATCCCTTAGAGGTCTTAACACTGATCCTGTCTTCTGCAGTGCACTGTCCTGTGATCCACCTGACGCCAATTTAAAAATGTGAGGTAGCAAAACTATTTAAAATCTTCTAAAGCAAGTAGATGTTCAGCCACAGTCATCTACAAACTGGACTGAATGACAATTACCTGTTCTGCCTCAGGCACTGTGGTGTTGATGTCTCTGTTTTGTATGGAGGCTTGAAGGACATTGCTCACTGCATTAAACAGGTAGCTGGCTGCATCCGTTAGTTTCTGATCATCTCTGCTGTCTTCTGTGTTTACAGTGAGCAAGGAAGCACTGACATCTTTCAGTGTATTGCTAGCTTCCACCTGCATGGGAAGGAAGGGGAAAAGTTTCTCTTTTGTTACTACCAATGACACCAGCCACACATTGTGCCATTGAGTTGTTTACTGGGTATTGCAACATAAGTAATCCCATGGGACTATTTGTGGCTGAAGCTGTTCTACTGTAATTGCTTGTGCTGGGCTAACACCTCAAACACTAATAAAGATGGTATACTGCTAGATGACATACTAATGTGTAATACAGACCTGAAAGCGCAGTCTGCTTCCACAAATTCACCCCAAAAAACAAGATGAATAATATCTGAAGGAAGTTTATCTTTCAAACACTGGGCCAGGGTACAGTTTAGATGTACGGTAATGCAGTAATGTAGTAATTCAGGTTACACTTTGGACTGGTGAGTCCAAAAATATAACCGCAGTCAAATGCATGTGCATTTCAATCTTAATTTCCATAAAGCCATTTGAGTTACCAGCAAGTCATACTTTTGGCCTTTTGCTATGCTAAATGCCAAGGGAGAATGAATCTTACAGTTTCTATTTTGTGCCCAAACACAGCTAATGATTGTTTTGTGATTGTGAAAGCACTGGCCAGCATAATAACCCAGGGTGAGAGAGCCAAGCAAATTCATTTCAAGCTTGTGCATGTCCATTCCCACAGTCTGCAAATGCATAGCAGCCTCACTGTACAGGGAATGCTGAATCTGAGCTATACTCTTGTCTTGTTGATGTTAACAACTGCTGAAATGCTCCCAGCCATTATCTGGCTGCAGCTGTATAACTTACCAGAAATCAGGACAACTCTTCTCATTGCCAGTTTATTTTTGACATTTCCCCCATGACAGTTTGTTCTGCCCTCCCATGTGCTTACTCTTTACTCCTTACACACAAATAGAATTATCTGCCAATGTCATATTGCGTTCAGCATTCAAGAAACATTTTTGCAAGGCCAATCTGAACATTTGTGCTTGGTTCCTCTGGGTGTGCTGCTGTGTTCCTGCCTCACTGCTTGCTCACTGAAAGTTAAGGTTTCCATCTAAAAGATGTATCAGAGAATGTAGCTGGCTGGCCCATCATAGCCTGGATTGCAGAGGCTGCTGAGTCAGTGTTTGTTGTTCCAGATTTGCTTACTCAAAATGGCAAGATGTATTCCCTTCTGGTCAAGATATACATGCTGGTACAGTTAAAAAAAGAAATGAGCAAAGAACAGATAACTGTAAGGCACGGACACTCTTCCAAGGTTAGTAGGGCTCAAAAGAGTCTGTACTGCTAGTGTAAGGAGGCAGAGGATGAATTGCTCCTTACCTGTGCTGAGACAGACAGCTCTTCAGTCCTGTAAGTGATATCTTTCAGTACTTCTGACATCTTAAGAGCAGTTTGTACTGATGTTACATTAACAGCAGAGAGAGTTGTCAGCATTAGCCCTCGGAGCTTGGGATGGAAAGGGGTAATTAGCCAAAAGAGTAAGATACTGAATAAGACTGTGCAAATAGTGCTGTATATTGACAGCCAGGCTTGCTGTGAAATATGTGGTAGAATAAAACTCCTCAAGGATCAATGTGAGCTGATGTTAGGTCTGCTGACAAGGTGCCACTTGCCTTAGTAGCTGTGTAACCAACCGCATGAGCTTTGTGTTTCCTTCCAACAGAGATAATTTTTATACTTAACATACATCAGAAGTGAGCAAAGTCACTTCTCTGACTTTGTGCTAATGTGTGTGAATTACCATGTAAATGTCACTTCCTGAGAAAGCAGAGCCATGTTCAAATAACAAATCATAACTGAAGGATATGTTGCATTTCTCTAGATCTTTTCACTTGAGCATGCAAAGCACAGTATAAATATAAGCTTATATCTGAAACATAAGCTTGTAGCTGGAAGGAATAAATTATCTAATACTCTGAGGGAAATTTTTAGAGGATATTTGTCCTGCAGGAAAGGCAATTATATATATATATATATTATAATATAATTATATATATATATATATTTCCAAAATCAAATTAACTGTAAGTTTAAAAAGACCATCCAAATTAGCTTAAGTGATTGCAGTAGGAATTGAGAATGTGTTCCTTTACTGATGGATGATAAAACAAATTTATTGCTTGGGCAAGTAGTGAATAATAGCTGAAACCAGTGCCAAACGCTGAGATGGATACCAGAAACTTGAAACCTCCATTGATTTGAGGAGGTGATATATGAGTTTTTTGTTACTTAAGAGCTGCCAAAGAATAAGAAGAGTCCATTGTATTGCACTGTGCTGCAAGAAAACAAGTGTCTAACTCACCTCTTTTCGAGTGTCTGTCTGTAAAGATCCGTTCAAGTTTTCCTCTTGGGTCTCATGATTAAGGACTGAAGTCACTGACTTAAACAACTGGAGAAGACTCATGCTGTTGTTCCCACCTTTTAGGATTGTGTTTGCCTTCTCAGATACAATGGTCTGTAGGGTCAGGTTCCCATCGATTGTATCTGCTTGTATAACCTGATGAGGAAATCAGATACGCTCTTAACACTGCTAACAATGATAGTTGTCTTTGAACAGTTTCTGCAATCATGTCATTGGCAGCCTAGCTAGACTGGGACAAAAAACTATGTTACCAGTTTTTCTTTGTGTTTTATTTTGAGTTAAATTCTCCAGACAGCTCTGCTGTCCTCTTGGGTCTTTTGACTAAGTGCTGAAGTTATGGGCTTGGACAGCTGGAACAGATTCATGCTGTTGTTATAACCCTATAGAATGTTGTTTGCTTTCTAAAATACAATGGGACGTCTTTAGAGATGTCCAAATGTAGGCAAACACCCCAGTTCCATCTCAATCTATGACAAATTTCTGTCATTTTAAGATGTCTGATCTCACCCACTTGGATGACGAATCTGTGCAGAAGACACAGAGCCTAATTCAACCCAGAGTTTTCTAAGCCCCAGTCCATGGATTGCCAAGAAAAATTTGCAGTGAAAAGCAGCTTCACTGAGTGTGAAGCATGGGGAAGGGCATGGATTTCTAGCGGCCTGATAGGAATCTGCTGGGCAGGCAGATGCAGGAGCTTTCTGGGACCTGCTGGAGAATAACTCCAGACTCTAAATACAGCTTTTGCTACCCAGTGTCCTAATAGGTCATCCTTTAAAATTCTATCCTAGAAAAAGAAGAGTGGAAGTGTTTCTTGACTACTTTGAGTCCACTGAGAACAGTCTGTGTTAGACAGGGAAATGACGATTATCGTATGGTCACAGGCATATAATAAGTACAAAATGGGAAGAAGTTCCGAAAGAGATTCACAGGTTAACATCAACTTGGAACACCTTGAAATAAAGTATTTCTTCTGTGTACCTTCACTGAAGCATTGGTATGAACTCTATCACCAAAACCGTTGCTAACAGTAATTGTAATGTGTAAAATGAAATTATTTTCCTCTTCTCCAAGTGGAAGATAAACTGGGAAGAGTTCAGGGTCTGGGCCACAGTGCAGGAGAGAATCTGAAATAGAAAAGATGTTGTTTACTACCAGACATCACACAGACACCTCCTGCTATCTAAGAACAGGGCTCTGTGGGCTTGCATTGTGCAGACCTGACTGGCTTACACGTAGATGAAGAGCAGAAGCAGGCTGTGCCTTTGCTCTTACGAGCAGCAGTAAGAGTGCTTGCCAGAAATGTGAAGAAGCACTTAGTCAAACAGTTCACCTCAGGACTTACTTGGGTTCAGATAGAAGCAGTAGTTGAGCTGTGTGCTATGACTCGATTGGCACGAATCCACTGAGCATGGAGTGCTGCAGGAGACTGTGAAAGTGGTGAGCACAGATCCCTGCTTGGGAGACACAAAGCAGCTGGGGACCTGGGGCGGAGGCACGGTGCTGACAAGGTAGGTTTGTTCCCCGTAACCACGCTGAGTCAGTGCTGGGAGTGGAGGGAGCAGAACATCAGCAGTGATCATGCTGTGGCAGCACTGATCTGCAGACATCTTACTTATTGTGGCAATGATGTGGTTTATTCAGGCACCACAAATCTAATGGTGGGCCTAATCAGAAGTGAAATTCCACCAGTGAATCAGCCATAAGAAGAACAGAACTATTAAGAGCACAATAGGTTTTGCATTGTAAACCAAAATTGCATTATTTGATCAAGTATTCAACATAATGTTACATTCAGATGAGCCTTAACAAAATTATTAACAGCTTGGAGCAAGAGAACTGAATTTGTCCTGCTGTGCAACAAACTTAATTCTTAATCATTTTAAGGAACCCATATGTAAAGTAACAGCTCTAAACTTGTAGAATTGCTTGTCAGCAAGGCTATATGTACGTAACATCTGTATGATGTCATGGTGTCAGACTATCTCAAAGCAGTCTAACAAACCCTGCTTGCCCCTACCTGTTACTTTAATCTGGAAAGCTTCTCCATGTGTATGCAAGAAGGAGCTGTTCATTATCAACGTAGATGTGTTGCTTTGAAGCAAATTCAAGGAGTTCTGACGGAAACCAGTCAGGCTGCAGGCTGGAGGGAGGGGTGTAGACTGGAAAACCAGACAGAAAAGAAAACATGATGACAGAGGCTCTTTGCTGTGATTTTGTTGCAGCTGGGCTGCAAAGTGGGTTTGCAATTTGATGCTCCCTATTATGGCTGCTCCCAAACACGACACCCCCATGCCTTGGTCTTCCCTGCTATTTCCAAAGCTCCCCTGTGACAAGGCACCACTCTGAGGCCGAGTGGCTTTTCCTCATAATAGATGCTTATTGGTGGTATTTCTGACAAACCTGTTGCTCTCACCTTGTTTTGGAATGTGTTATCTAAGTACCAGTTATAGTACATGTCCTGGGAGTCCTTCTGTCCAGAGACACTCAAAACAACTTCCTCACTAGCATTCACTGGCTTGCAGTTTGCCTCACACCTGTAGGGAAGTAAGACAGTAGCTACAGGTAGTAACTGGATGAGAAGTCACAGTCCTTGATGTCAGTTGTTTTAACCTTGCTAAATGAACATCTGCAAAATCATATATGTACATATATGTACAGGTGAGCTGTGACTCACAAATAGTGAAATACTTCATTTTACAACAAGAGTATTAGAAAACTTCATCTTTATTTTCAGCACTGACTGAAGTGCAGAATCCACACACTCTTTATGTCCAAATACTCATTCAAGATTTCAAGTAAATCCTACCTCTATTTAACCTCCTGAAAGGATCATATTAACAAATCACTGAAATGCCACTGATCTTCAGTAAGGCCCCAGATTCCCAAAGACCAGATTTTTAAAGCATTATAGTGTCTCTGGGTGTCTAGTAGGAATTTCAGACCTATTTTTTACTTTTATTCCCATCATTTCAGTTAAGTTTGCATATGGAAATCTCCAGAGCTGATAAAAGGTAGAGGGGGTTGAAATGCCTAAGTGGTTTTGGGAAGAATATTATTCAGTTTATAAAGGGGTTATGTTCAGAAATGCAGACTGGAAAATCACAGCTAGGCCCATTGTCTTCAATTCCTTTGATGGTAATAAATAAGTTTACAACAAACAATCTATTATCATAATTGTAATTAATAATGATACACATGGTCCTGCACTAGTTTTGTGTAGTGATATTAAGTAGTGAATGCCAGTGTTTGAAAACAGACCTGATTTCTAGCTGTAGGTCTTGTTTTGCAGTCACATAGAGGCACTGTTCGTCCTGCCTCTCTTTGTTCCCGTGGCTTCTCACTGTCACCCTCACAGTCACTGCTGACTTTGGAGGAGGAAGGCAGGAAGGTGGGATTTGCACCTCTTGTTGGCTGGTGAGGATTATCTGGCGCTGCACACATTCATCCCATTCAGGCCAGCAAGCTCCTGCATGAACATTTCTTTTATAGCTTGAATCATTATAACATCCCATGTCACTTATAAAGGTCTTGCCTAGTACAGGTTTCAAAGAGCTTTATAGAGTCACAGGTTTCCTTAACCCGGTTTATAGAGGGGGTAACCAAAGTTCAGACCAATTTATTTGAAATAATATATGAGTTTGTCACTCATGAAATAAGAATTGGTGGAAAAACTTCAGGAAATTCACATACCACAGGACCAGAAAAAACTGGAATTGTCCTTGTTATCTGGCCAGCCAAGAATAATAGTTGTGAAAGGATCCACGTGGCGACTCGGCTTAATGTATATTTTGTTTTTTCTTTGGTGACCCTAAAAAATAAGTAAATGTACCAATGGGGAAAGTGGCATGTATAAATACATATGTTATTTCATAAATAAATGAGAAAGGCCTGAAAACTTAGACACTGGATCACTCTATGCACATCTGTAGCTTAAATGCTCTTTCCTTAACCAGCAGTAGCGTGTGAGTATCAGCTATAGGAATAGCAGCAGATGGCCCAGAGGAATGATGTGTGGCTAAATATCCCCAAACTCTTACGTAATGCATTTCATTTTTGAAGAAAGATCTTTAAATAATACTTACTTTTGTCATTTGGGTATTAGTTTTAAAGGTGTCTTTTTCCTTAGCGGGGTCTGTTCAACACAAAAAGCAATAACTGTGATAAGCAATTTAGTTTCATTAGGTGAAACTCTAACTTGTTAGTCACGTACTGTAAGATCAGTGTTATTCTTCAATCATAATGGTGTAAATCAAATTTACATGAAGTGATGAAATTTAACTGATGTAAAGAGAAAAAAAAAGAGGGAAAGTACTGGAAAGGTTTCAGGGGGATTAATTCTAAAGTTGCTTTATTCCTGGTATATTTTGCTTTTGTAAATGTAAGGACTTACCATCTAGGAGTTCTTATTGACAGCAATTTATGTGATTTGCTGTGATGCAGATATTTCCTAAATTCAGAACCATATCCCAGGACATACACGTCACTAATTAAACTTGAGGACAAACAGCAAATGTGCAATATGTAATATAGAGAGAGTGATGCTAATTAATGAGCACTTCAAAGCCTGGGAATCTGCCGTCATCAGGAAGAAGCCTCCTCAAAAAATTTCAGCACTGTTGTTGGAAAGGAAGAAATTACTGGATGCAAACCATAAACACTCCATGAAAGTGCTCTGATTGCAAAAAGACGCGGTCAAAACCAGCACTGTCAGATGAATGCAATTACCTTCTTTGTGAGAACTGTTTGACAGCACATTGATGAACCCAATATCCAGACTCACATTTGAGAAGGCATTCATGGCCATCACTTTCACTAGGAAGGTACCTAGAAATGACAAACATCCAAACGAGTATGTCAGTGGACCAGACCATCATGTTTGTAACATAAAATTCATAAAGAAAATTATATTATTTTCTCTTGGTTAATTTTGTTTGCACTTAGGAGAGCAGCTGTCTCGTTTGAGATTTTCTACCTGAGGGGATGGGATGTTCAGATGGTTATAGGGAGGCCCAATGAAGCTTCTAATGTTGAATCTTAAAACATGAAACAAAATCGTAATTAGCTTCTGGTGTGTCAGCTTTTGCATGGGATGTGAATAACTCATTAAAGGAGACAATTTCTTTGTCTTCTGCCACTGGATTATCTCTTAAAGTCAATCTCGTTAGTCCCATGTTTTAAAGGCTTTGATTGCTTAATAATGGAAAGAAAAAATGTTAAAAAGCTGATTCCTAAGTCCAACACAAACTATGTGCTGGAAACTGATATGCAGGTGAGGATGGAGCTCCTCTTTTCTTTGTCATCTGTGCTGAGAACTCAGAATTTCTATCACAGTAGTGTGAAATGGGGAATAAACTTGGAAAGTGATATATATGGACAAACAGGAACATCTTAGAAACATGGAAGTCAGCATGCTGTACCTTCAGAGTGCATGGGAATGATGTATGTTTGAGGCTCCCCTTGAGGACAGTCTTCCTGGTGAGAGTGAGTTTCATTCAGTCCAACCACTTCAAACTTCATCTTAGCTGGGGCACCGTGAGACACAGAGACATTTATCTCCAAATTCTCCCCCAGCTGTAGAGTGTGAGAGGCTAATACAGCCCAAAGACCAGACACTGGCTCAATCAAGTGAATGGTGATGCTCTCTGAGATCTCTGATGCAGTTGTGTTGCTGGACACTTGGATTTCCAGCTGATGCACCCCAGGGCCTAGCAGCTCTTGAGCAGCACTGTCAAGCGTCAGGTTGTGAGGGGCAATTCCTTCCTGTGCACTGGACTCAATGAGTGTCATGTTGTTTGCTAATACAATATAGGTCACTCCACTACCTGGAAGAAGACAGTTCAGAATTTCTCACAGCTTGCATAATAGGCAGTTCCGTTCTTGCTGTTTCATACAGCATTTAAGTATTTCTAGAGTCACAAAAATACTGCAGCAGTGCAGTAATTTTGAATAAAGTCATTTCCAATTGTTTTTGTGCCCATCTAGTCTCCCTAGGAAAGTCTGTCGCATGTTTTCTGCTGTGAGCATTGAGGCAGTCAAGAGAATTCAAATGTATGCTACCGAATTTAACTTTTTAAATGTGCAGATTCCAGGAGCCTGAAGTGAGAACAAAATATACAGTAGCAAATATGACCTGCTTAGTGTGAAATCCTCTTACCCTCAGCTGGAGAGGCATTTCTGTGGATTCCTAACTTCAGAACTTCAGATGCAGAAACATTACTACTGGCTCCATGTAGATTCATGTGACTAAAGTTGTGGTCGTACCTTGTCAGATTTGTGGAGAGGGAAGAAGGGTTTATGTTTATGTTCAAAGTGGTGTAATCCCTCTGGGAAAGAACCCCTCCAATGGAGCTGGGAGTGTTGCAGAAAGGCAACGATTAGAGGGAAAAAAAGATTTGTTTTCTGTAATGAAAATCCTATTTCTGTTCCATGGGTAGGATAGTATCTAGCTTGCGATTTAAACCACACAGACTAATTACCCTTACCTCCGCTGAGTTCAACTTGAATCCATAACAACTCTCCATACAGCGTTTGGCAGTGAGAGCTGTTCCCAGATCCGTGGTGGCTGTAGCACCCAATAATGCTTAGTTCATCCATCCTGTCCTGAACCAGCACCCTCTTCTGTGCTGTCACGTGCCATTCGCTGGTGCTGCATTCCACAAATACAACAAACTCCCCAGGAGATGTGTATCTATGAGTGACATTGCTGAGCAGTCTAGAACAGAAAGAGAACAGCCACTTGTGGAAAACTGTCCAAAATCTCCGACCTTATGTGATAACAGTGGTCACAGCTGTCATCTTTCTGACCTAACTCAGCTCTCCTGCAGTCAGGAGGTGAACAAGGCTCTTCACACTATAACAATGCCCTTGATTTTTCTGTTCTATACAGGGAATTTGTCTGATGATGTATAAAGCATATATCTTACGTTAGAGGGTAGTAAGGATCCACAGTGTGGCCATCTCCAGTGCTAATGATGCAGGAAAGGTTGCCAGAGTATGGAGAGAGCAGCCAGTTCAAAGTGACTGTGATGTTTTCAAAGATAAAACACGTGTCTGTTACAACCAGCTGCAGACCTGTAAAACACGACAGAATTCAGTGCCATCTTGTCTATATTTCTTGCTTAAGTCAATTGATTTTCATACACTGGTGAGAACAGGCCTTCTTCAAATCAGAGTTGACACGGCTGTCAATTTGGATGCAGTGGTAGAGTGATCACAAGCTGATTCTTCTCCGTATCAGTTGGTCAAGTTACATGTTGGAGTATAATCCTATTTGTGTATTTTATGTGGATGGATTTCCTGGGTTTTACCCTATAAAAAACCCTCTGGAACTGTCAGAAAGGACAGAGAAATTACACTGTTATGTCTTCGATATTTTGTGTCACCACTCTTCCAGATTCTTCCTTGAGGATGGAGCAGGGATTTTTGAGAAAAATATTACACTCCCAGTGTTACAGCCAAGCAAAGAACGGGCTACTGATACTGACAGCCCTGTTGCACTTACCCTCCTTGCAGTGGTACTGAATAAACAAATAGCTTCCAGAAGCTGGGCACGGATCTCCAAAGAAAGTGCCATCTGCTGCCACCTGGCAGGCCTGAAGACCATGACACTGTCCTGGAAGGAAGTTTATATGGATTAGTGTGTTTGTATGCAGCTGTCATAACTCAGGTGAGAGACAATCACAGAAACAAAGGGTAGAGATGCATTAGTATCTTGTTCCTGACTTCTAGACAAAATCCCACAGCAAACTCCCATGCCGTAAGACACTACCTGCCACTTCATCTTTGACACTAATCCAGCTACAGTCTTCCTCCGTGTCATTCTGGGGAGGAGTCTCCAGTACGCAGTAGTGAGGGCTCTTCCGTCCATAGAATGACTCTCCAATTTGAATAACTTCTCCTGATCCACACTGTACGGTGGCGTTGTAATTATCACAAGCAATGCTCCGGCCATTTTCTAATAGGGAAAAAATAATCTGATTTAACTTTTTGAATTTCTGAAAATAAAATCTTCTAGAGTTCTCCTGCATATTCTTTTTTTCCTCCTCTTGTTTCTTTTTCTCTCCTTCTTTCCCTCTTAAATTCACCAATGCTGAAAATGGAAAAAAGAATTGCACCAGAGAAGTGTTTGTATATAAAGTACAGGACCTGATCCCATTTCTGTCACAAAGACACCTTTATTCCTTTGTGATATTCACTGGACTCCATTCAGCAGAGCTGCGCAAATGAGTAAGGTCGTATTTCTAAAAGCAAACACCTCATTCTTGGGTTAGTCTGAGGCAGTTAATTTCCTTTCAGATTTCTTGGAATCCTTTAGCAATCAGGATATGCAGTACCTGAAGAGGAGGATGAAAAGCTCTTGCATGAGATTGTTGCAAAAGAATGTTTTTGTTTTTAAAGACATTGTCCTCCAATTGCTGTTTTGATCATTCCCCTTAAGCACCTTGATTAACAGAGCCAGTGTTTGCACACTGCAGTAATTGTATGCTACTGTTACTTAAAGCTAAATCTAAGCCTGGCTGTAGCTATAGCAACATGATCAGTTTACAGATTAGAGCTCTCTAAATTAGCTTGGAAAATAATTTTCTGTTAAATTATAACACAGGCTATTATCTCTTCCATTTATTTGTTTATTACTTGGCATAGAGTGTTCTCATAGTATTTACTGTCTTAGTAAATTTACATATGAAAATGAATAGAACCAGTTGTGTGTTCCTTTGTACTGGTTCAATATGTGTATTTTTACTACAATAGTAAGTAAGACTCGTAATTTACGGAGCATCAATTGGTAGGATAAAATAATAAGAGCAGTAAATTGAACCAAGGAAAACCTTTGCTTGAGCTGAGAAGCACAAATCATTCTAGAGTAGGGTCAAAGAAAGGATGAAGACAGAATGCTGTCTCTGGTTAGATGCTTCTACAAACACATCTCAGGTCATCAATTGTGCATAGTTATGGGGAATCAGAGAGATTCAGTTCAAATAGTGATATCACGTGGAGTTACCCATACATTTCATATGAAGTTTCATGCTTGGTGTGAATCAAGCCTCACAGTGCCTGGGTGTGAGGGACTTAAATATCATATGCCCATTTTACAGAGGCAAACTGAAGCAGTGAGGCTGCACAAACTTCTAAGCATTCAGCACACAGAGGGATTAATGAGTAGAATGTTGTCCCTGCTTTTTTTAGGGTTGTGGTTCAAATTCCTTGCATGCAAAGCTAGTAAAAGAGGAGTCTACATTATTATTGAAACATGTATGTGCATTAATGGACATGGGCTGTAGATACTGAAAACAAGACTATAATTGCCTCAATCTGTTCTCTGTTCCCTGGGTAATGAAAAGATGGATGTAGGGCAGGGCATTGTTGCTCAATAGTGCAAACTCTCATTGAATTTAATGGGCTTTAAGTCAGATCCTATGGTAACAGATGGTAGCTTCCTTAAAAACAGATAGTTGTCTACCGTGGTTGTAATGGAAAAAATAATTGTGATGTGTTTTTGCAAGGAAAATCAGCTGAAGGAATTGTGCTGTCTGCCAATTTCCACTCCCCCGATCATTTTTAATGTTAGTCATCTTCAGCCAAATTTGATGTATAGATATAAACCTCAAAACACCCTAAAAATTCATGAAAATTAATAGCTAGGTGAAAGAGAAAGAACTACATCAGTGCCTCTATTAGGAGTAGAGATTTTACCCCAATTTATGATGAGGGCCAGCAGGTACAGCTGGTGCTTTGAAGCTGCTGCAGAGCCATGGGGATAGAGGGAGAAGTGTTTGGAGAGACAGGAAGTGATGGGGATGTGACAGTGAGCAGGGGGACTGAGGAGAAGGATGGAGAGGGGATGTGGAACAGAAGATCAGGACAGGAAACAAAACATTATTAATTTTCCTGGTTATGGAATGACTCGTTCATTATGTCAGACCATTGCAATAGCCCTGCTATGGCTTGTGGTAACCTGTACTTGTATATTGGATTTGAAGGCCACAGCTTGACTTGCCATCGAGTGCTTGTGGCCTGAGATCGAGTTACAGTTTAAAATGCTTGGTTTATGTGCAAAATGCAAGGAACACAAATTCCCCTCTTATCTATATGTCAAATGGGATAATACTGCCAGCATTCCTTTCCAGGACTGTTTGTTCCAAGCAGTTTAAGAGATGCAATGACCGTACTTTTCCTGTCTGAGCACAAGGAAGTACAGGCTCCTGTCTGTATCCTTGGCCCAGGGAAGCCCTTGAACTTAAACTGATGGAAGGATCTGAGAAGAAACAAGAAAAACTTGCTCTTGCATTTGCTTACTCCAGACTGTTAGAACAAGTATCACTGGAAGCCTGGCTGTATTTTTGCTTCCGTGACGAATGGAAATTATTTTGATGGTCTTGCTTTGGCCCATATTTATGATTAAAAATTTCAGGGCAGTCTTACAGGTAGGTGATGTGAGAGTTCATATTTGTAACCATTCTGCAACCCAGTGATTTTAGGATTCTTCTTCCCTCCAGTTCAGACCACCAATGAAGTAGAAAAAGAGCACTGATTGGGCTTGTATGTTTTTTTTTGCTTGTTCAGTTTTAATAAACTTCAGGTTATTGCTCAGCCACTTGGAAAGAAGCAAGACAATTGATGCACAGTGGTGAATACAGTAAGCTCACTTCTTAGTTCCGTCTTACCAAACTCACAAATGAAGTCAAATTCCTGGCTGCAGTTTTCAGTCACGCCCCACTGATACTTGGCATTCTTCAGGATGTATCCACATGTGGATGAGAAAGGAGATGGCAGGTTACCGTACCAGTTACTGTAGCTTACTTTTGAGGTGTCCAGCCAAGTCATTGACCCTGTCAACAAAACATACATTTCCTGAGTGTTTATTTCCCACAGGAAAACAACTTAAGAGTCAGAGCCTGCAGAACAAGTCTGCATCCTTTCTCCTACTGAAGGAAAGGCAGTTTTGCCTCAATAGAGATCTTCAGTTTAGTTTTATGTTAAATCTGACATAACCACTAAAAAAGACGCTGCTGATTCCCCCAAGACTCTCAGCCTCAAGGTTCCATCATTTCCCTTGCATCAGATCTTGCAGCATTTCCCAGCATGATGCTTAGCTTGCTTGCCTACTGGAGAACCAGCCCAGCACATGTTTCTCACTGGGTTAGCAAGCTGATCTAATGTGTGTTTACACAAGAGGAAGATCAAATGCAAATGGTGACAACATACAACCGAGAAGTGAAGCGGACAATTAAAACATCTTAATATAAATCTAAAGTTACAGCAACAAAAGACAGTGGCTTTTCAGCAGATATCTATAGTGGGATAGATTGCATTTGTTGTCATGGTAAGTAAACATCACAGGCTGATAGTTCTAAAGAAGACAAGATTTTAAAATCACCTACCGTCAGTAGTTTCATTCAGCAAGGAGTCTGAAATCAGTCCTATCCACCATTCCTGATCCTCAGCAATGTGTTTCTGCAAGAATTCTTGAGTCTCCTCATTTTCAATGAAGACAAGGTGCCCCCCTCCCCTCTCACACCACCTCTGGGCACTTGTGAATGTACGCTGGAGTCTGACAAACTCATAGCATGAGTGGTTGAAAGCTAGCTGATGCTTTGAGCAAGGGATTCCTTCCTCATCAATTGCCTCCTCCATAGCCAAACACACAGCAAGAGAAATTAGAACTGTGATCCCAAGCCACATTCTCAGTTTAGTGCCCGGTGTGGCTCTGGTGTTGCTTATCACATCACCACTCTTTTTGCTGCCTTCTTCAAAAGCTGGAGTTGTCACGTCATCAGTATTCCTCCTTCTTCTATGTCTGCTTGCAACGACAGCAGCAACAGTACATGGAACAAATGGCTTATGATATATAATGGTGATTGTGTCTGAGGACACACACAGCAAACATTTATACTAAATCACTGCAATGGTCATTGTGAGGCCCATTGTTTAAACGTGTCAATCCATGTGAAGCCAGTCTGAAGATTATAGTATTGCTTTCCTCTTGAGCAGAGAAGATAAAGTTGATGTATGCTGTTACTGGACACATGTGAAAGTGAGATAAAGCTCCTCCATCAAAGGCATCGCTGTACGAACATTAAAGCTGGAGGTCTTTACAATGCCAACAAAGAGATACAATAGTAAGAATAAGGAAAATGAGAAACACAAGATGTCATTAGATGGGAAAACACACTGTGTTCCCCTAGATACATTTAATTGTTTTGAATTCCTTTGTTTTTAATCATTATTATTCTTTTAGTGTGATTATTTGAGGTGCTTCTTTTGGAGACTAATGTGATGCCTATAATTATTGTATCACATTCATCCTGCCCACCTGTTTACATATACCAGGGTTAATCTCATCTGTTCCAAGTAGACCTAATTGTGGTGCTTGTTTAGAGTTCCACACCCATGTGAAATGCTCCCATCATCCCTTAAAAGCTAAGCTGCTTAACTATACAGAGCTACCTCATACCTGCTAGTAAGTAGATGAGAAGGCTGGAAGTTGATACAGTGATCTGGAAAAATACTGCCTTTATCATCAAAGATAATTGGGAGCCTGATGTGAACATTGCACCGACTGCTGATGGACTTTGTGAAGCCAGCTCAGCAACACTTAGGAGTTAGAATCCCTCAGTGCTTCTGGACTTCCTTACAAAAGATACCTACAAAAGATATAAGCCAGAAAAACATCACAAATAAAGATCTTTAGCTATTGTGATCCTCTTGTCCTTGATATCAGCTCCACTGAAAGAACACACACTTATATTTGGACTTAGGAGCTCCACAACAGAGATGCAGTAAGTAGTGATGTCTGTTAGAATTCCCACATTGCAGAAATGCCATCTGCATTGCACTGTCACCCGGAAGGCAATGCATGGATCGCAGTGTGCCAGTCCAGCTCTATCTCTTACAGGTATCTTGCAGAGTAATGTATGCACGCTGTGTCCAAGAAGTGTTTAAGAACAATCTTCAGCGTCAAGACCTTTCTTGACCTCTACTCTAGTCACCTTTCGCAGCTGGATAAAGCAGGATTATGGTCAGGGTTTTCAAGAGAAAGTTTATGGGAGAGTGTTTAGTGGATGGGACAATTGGAGAGAAATGGGAAAGAAAATGTCATGCAATGGAAGGATAATCACTGAGCTAGGTGCCCACTCCCACTGCAATTGAAAACTGAGACTTGCCTCAGCTATGCAACCCTTGCTCCAGATCTCACATTAATCTCTGATTAATAAGGAGGGCTATTTTGGCAGATGAGAAGGGGATATTCAGTCTGGGATTCCCAACTCTGAGCATGGTTGCTCTGTACTCTGATTGTCCGATGTGTCTGGCCCAGTCACTGTCCACACATCCATCCCTTTTCCTGGGAGGGAAGAGAAATATACCACTACACATTTTCATGACGTTCCCTTTTGGAGTTCTTACTTCTCATTGGGACCTGCTGACTTGCCTGGCTTTGGAGAAGCTGAGAGATAGCCCTTCTGTTTTGGCTTCATGGGTGAGAAGGAGACTGTACTTAAATGTGTCTAACTCGGTGATACAGACTGCATTGCCAGTAAGCGCCTCTGACTCATGTGTGATGGATTAATTCTGTAGCAGCATCCAGTTCTCACTCTGCAACTGAAAACTTGAATACATGAACATACTGCTAAAAATGCCAGAAGTGCCACAGGCTGCCCCCTGTGGATCAGCTCCAAAGTAATTGAAGTTAATGGAAATCTTGTCTTCCTTAAGGAAAAGCAAGTAAATTTACTTTCTATAGGATATCCCTTCTTTACATTCCTGAATATTACTGGGTGTAATGTATGGATTTTTTTCTGGAATAGAAATGTATCTCTGTTTTATGAATATCGTATAAATAGAAAACCATTTTACACTACCCTGCCATTTAGGTAGAAAAAAAGATGATTTTCAGGTATGACTAACTTGAGCTTAGACTGCACGTCACATGCAGTTCTACTGTGTGCCAAACTGCTTCTTGAAAAGGTCTGTTTCATTATTACCCAAGGAAGAAGTAACGAGTATGGAGCAGACTGCCTGGAAAGGCATGGAGAAAAATACTTATGTACACATAAATCTTCCATATCTACAGAGTGCTTTAGAAAAAGCCATCTATTGACTGCTTTAAGAAGGTGGGTCACAATCAGGCCTCCTTCCTTGCTGCTCTTTGGGCTGCATGACCTGATAGCAAGGCCCACTTGTTTGCTGAATCAAAGGGATTTGTTTTTGTTGTGGTTCTAATGTCTAATTTTCCATGTGGCAACAGTGAACTTCCCAGTGAGCCATGCCAAGCTGCAATTGTGATCTTATCTTGTTAAGAAAAACAGAAAATAATTCTTATCTTTATAGGGTGCAATAATTAATTTAGATATGCATACCTGGAATGATAGGGTCAGAGTGCAGATAAGCAGGATGACATTCAGGAGCTGCTGAGTCGGACATAATTTCTGTTTATAGGATGCGTATGGTTAACTTCTGTCACAGTTGGTGTCTGGTTAAGTCCTTGGAGATCTTCTGAGGAGGAGTGTCCCTATAGAAACATGTACTGCTACCTTAGCTAGCAGCCCAGCTTTCCCAACTTGCCATACAGCTGATGCATGTATACCTCCCCTTCTCACAGATAGCTCCTATGTCCTATTGCTGTCCACAGCAGAAACTTGACTATTGGAAAGAAGAGTAAACATGTGCCATGTAAGAGCATGAATCAGACTAGGGCTATTGATAGCTTAGGTTAGACTTGAATTCACATATAAAGCAGCAGAGCTATCTGAAAAATCTGCTGACATCTCATGTGTTCTTACCATCATAAGAGATCAGCCCCACAGTCTCCACAATGAGGTCCCAGAGGCTGTTTGGGATGGTGCTTTTGTTAGGTACAAGTGTGGTTGGGGCAGCCGTTCTGTGCCTCAGCACTTGAAGTGGTTTAATGCTCAGTTACAGAATGTTCTTATCTGAATTATTACATCAGTGTTTCTGATTATATTTGTACACACTATTGTAAAAGAAAAAATGTTTTATATTGAAGTCTCATGAAAAAACCTCACCAAAACCACAACAAATAATTAGTTTGATCCAAACAAAGCCCAATCTGAACAATATATGGAAACTATTGTTGTTTGAATTGACACAAACTATATCGATTCCAATTGGACTTGGACAGAACAAGAGAATTATTCCTCAGTGGTGCTGGCCATACGTCCTTTGAAATGAGATGATGTCAATAAGAGAATATTTAACAGAGATAAATGTTGGAGCTTACGTCCCCTGGTACGGTGAGATAGCAGTCAATGTGTTTTCAGCAAGAGCAGCTCTAAGTTCCTATCAGCTTTACTACTGGAGCCCTTATTTGGTAATAATAGATAACAGTTGTTAGTTAGAAATTCTTAGCACAGTCTAAAGATGTAGTCAGGTAATTTGATCTTTGTTAATGGGCTTTAACTATAATCCGAATTTTATGATGGAAAGGTTGTGATTAATGTAAATTGAATTAGTACTTCTATTTCAGTATCGAGATAAGGAATAGGATCTGTCTCTCCCTTATTCAAAAGGCATTGGTTTGCTTCTTGTGTAAGTAAGCCAAAAGTTCAAAGGTAGACACGTGGCAATTACATTATTGTTATAAAAGAAGCTTAATTAACCAGCAATTTGAGCTGCACAAAATGTTTAACTATTTGTACAGCCAGAAAGTAAGCACTGCTCTCTTCCCACTTGTTTCCTTCAGTGCAAACTATTACATTAAGTGGCTTCAAAAACATGCCAGAAATCTCACACTACAGAAAACCATCTGTTCTTCACAGAGCCAGCACAGTCTGACCAAAGTTACGATGGTCTGGAAAATACTGTATGTGTGAGTTGTAATGTGTCTGCTAAGCCCAAGATCGGAGATAATCAGGTGATAGTCAGGCAGTCTCTCCAAAATCCAGGAGGGCTTGTGGTTCTGTAGGCCCTCTAAAGGCAGCAGGTCCCTTTCTAACCTCTTCCCGTTGTTCTGTATTGGAGTTTTGAGCCAAAACCAAAAAGCAGACATGGAAGTATTAATAGCAAACAGTCTCTGATTCATCATAAGGATGCGCAGTTTTGTGCTGACGAAGAACTTCTGCTCTTAGGGAAGTTGAACTGAACTTCTTTCTCGTTCAGAATAGATGTGAGGGGTAAGGAGAAGTGGAAAAGGTTTCTATGCTCTCTAGAGCATGGACTTGTATAACCTCCTCCATGCTCTCCCATCAAACGCATCTCTGCAAAGGGAGAAGAAAGGCTGTGAAACAATGAAATTAGGGAAGTTGCCCAATCCACATCTACTTCCTCTGGCAGTTACACATTATAACTGTAAATAAATACTTGGATATTAATCCATTTCAGTGTAAAAAGAGGGAAATCACACAGTTAGCAGTTCTGATTTTTTTTAACACTTGTTTCCATCAGTGCTTTCCTAATGGAGACAAAGGCACGCTGTCCTGGTGATTTGTCAAGGTAAAGGTAAATTGGCAGACACAGATGGGAAGAGCAATAGATGTGTATAACAGGAGTCTGAGCAGTGATCTGTAGCAGAAATAGTGTTTTCAATAAAACGAGTGTGGATATTTATAAATGATCAATTAGACTTAGGAATGGATGTTAAAACATTTTGGGAACAGCAGTGATTTAGCAGGAAAAAAATCGGATTTTAGGGTAACCTCATATAAAATTGCATAATATATGATTGTGCAAAGAATCCTTTTATCCTTCATGTTCAATGGAGCCTGTGATTTCCTCTGCAATCACATGCTTTATATTGAAATAAGTCTTTTCCTAGAGGATTTTAAAATTAACAACATTGAACTCGGTTAAGGACCTTATCTTGAAAGAAATGCATGAAGTTAAAAATCCCCCTTCTTCTTAATTATTCCTGCCATACTTTTGCAGAGACTTGATGGAGCTGATAACCAGGTGGAATCAGGTCACATGTGGGAGAATGTATAATTGTGTCTATTTGTAAAAAGGTGCTTAATTCAAACTGTGCCGCTCAGTTCACTCTGGAGCCGCTCGTGCCTAAAGAAAAATAGCTCATCATTGTTCAGTGGTGATGTTTTGTGAGTTAATAGAATAGCCCAGGTTAAATCTGACAGAATGGAAAGAAACTGATGACGCTCCATCTGTCTGTCACTCCCAGCAAGAGAAATTCAGAATGGTGGGTAGAGCTTTCTTCTGTTTTTCCCCCCTGCTCGGCCAAGTGGGGCAGGCACCCCTACTAACAGCTCCGATTTTCCCTGCACTGCTGAAGGTGACACCTTTGGTGTGCCTGGCTGCTTGAACTAACTTTGCACAGAGCAAACAGGTGAGCTGTGCTTTTCTTCCTCTAACATCAAATTAGTGAAAGAGTTAAAGGGAACGTGTGAGAATTATTATGTATGTGTTGGGGATTAAAGATCAACTGTTATAAGTTGACGATCTATAAGCCAGCAACCACTTGGCTCGAGTTGCACTTTAACCTCATCCTTCTATGTAACAGGAAAGAGCTGTTCTTAGCCCAGAGAGGAGGGGACCGCTACGCCTGCAGGAGCAGCTGGGTAGAGGACGCAGGAACTGTTCAGTTACGTGAGCGATGGAAACAATATTTAGCAGAAACAAAGAAGAACATCCAGAGCCCATCAAAGCTGAGGTGCAAGGTAAGTGAATGACAAACTCTTCTGTTTTCAAGTATATACAACGTTTGTGACACTTGCTCACTCGAAGCAACGCAGAAAAGGGAAATAGAAAGTGAGGAATGTCAGTGAGTTTTGTTTAAAGGACTGAGCTCAGACCTTATTTGTGCCCCGGACTGTAGGATTTTTCTCATTTTATGGGTATTTCTATGTGCTTTTTCAGAAAGTCCGTCTGAACGGGATTCACTGAAGTCGGTGGTGAGGGACAAAACCCCAAGATCTAATCTGCTGGCACTCCCTCCCCCATGGCTCCGTACAGACTTTCGTTTTCTCCTCTCTGTAACCCTTCACTACCCTCTCTAGAGTAGAAGGTACTCTAGCAGAATATGCAGAGTGTACTCCAGTAAGATAGCCTGAAGTGGCTTTCTAGAGATGAACACTTGGTCAATTTAACCTTTTTTCTCCTTTTTTCACCTTGAAGAAGAGGGACTCAAAGAGATTTTTGCTGCAGCTACAGGAGAGGTTTGTTGTTGAGTACCTCTTTCTAGTAAATATACACAGCATTCAGCAGGCATCTAACACCAGTTTTAGAGTCAGTTCCCAGGTAGGTCATGTCAGGTACATAATTACATGACTGTGTTGTTGTTGTTCAGTTTGGTGGCTGAACTGAAAAAGATTTTGTTTTAATTGGAGGTGATTTTATACCTTTTAAATGTTTGTCACTCAAAATAAAAGCTTACCATTGAAACGTATGAATTTGTTTGCAAGCAACAACTTTTACTACAACTTAGCGGTGTTGTGGAATTGTTTATTTGAACAAAAACTGAACAGTTGAGTAAATTAAACTAAGATATTACTTCATTGGTAATAGTTATTCAGTATTTACCAGGAATGAAAATTAAAGAGGACCATGACCTCTTTGCATATTTAGCAATCCCTGAGTTCTGCCTGTATTTTGTCTCCTTGTTACTCAATATGAGCACTGTAAATATGACCCCATAACGCCAACGTCAGACATAACTCTTGCTGTCTGAAAGACTGTACAGCCACACAAACATCTGATCCTCCACAGCTGTGACAGTTAATAATCCTCCAAATATTTACAGATTTTGCTGGGTCATTTTCGTGTCCTCATGTAGTACAGAAAAGAATTACTATTTTCACTTCAGATAAAAGCACAAGGCGAAAAAGAGATGCAGTCCAGATTTGTAAAGCTGTTTATCACTTAAGAATGCTGGCTGATACCTATTGTGATTAGCAGACATTCTTAATTCCCACTTGAATGAGCTTTTATCTGAAAACCTCAGTAGGCATCCATTTCCTCTATGACTTTTATACTGCAACTGTGTCAGAAATTGCACTGAATTGCATCAGAAGATTCAGAAGCTGCGTCAAACATTGCCTCAAACAAAAGACTGCCTTTCTTTTTTCCTGATTATCCTTGCCCTGGAACTCTTGGAGCATCTTTCCTCTCGTTTAGAGAATATATATCTCTATTAGAAATCTACATAAAGAGATGTATGCCTACCTAGATAGATAGATAATATCTAGAAACATCTAAATATATAGATATATATATTTTTACCTTTGAGACTTCCACTGATGTAATGAAGACCAGTACAAATCACATGTCCTATGAAATACGTTTATTTCTGAGAAGCTCTAGCTTTTCCTGGCATGAGTAAAAGGGATTAAACATGTCCCTTTAAAAACTGAGTGTAGGGAGAAAAGGGTCCAACTCTATTTACTTCCTGGCTTTAAGTAATTTCCAGCAGCCTTTTGCTCAGGTGATAATGTCCTATCACAACATTTATGCAGAATATGACTAGCAACATTTTTGAGCAGGTTATGCTTTAGTTATCCAAAACCGAAGCATAATTATTTGCTATTACAAGTGTGGACTTGCATTCACGACCCATCTGCCTATGAAGCCTGTGCCCTTAGTAATATCGTCCTGCAATATGCCCCTTTCCTAAAGGAATGAATGCTGGAATGCTCCTCTCATTCTCAGGTCAGTTTCCCACTTGGTTACAAGGAGTACTTCTCCGAAATGGCCCAGGGATGCACACAATAGGGGACACTAAATACAACCACTGGTTCGATGGCCTGGCACTGCTGCACAGCTTCACGTTTAAAAATGGTAAGTCACTGCATGTCAGATCACAAAAAGATCAGCAAACCAAGCATTGGTGTCTTATGTTGCCTATTCTGTTCTGAGTTTGATTAGCCTTAGAATGTTCCGGGTGTCTGATTATAACCCTGCAAAAAACCAGCTGTGTGGGTGCTGTGTGCGGTGAGTCTGTCACAGCCAGCAGTCAGAGCAGGGGAGCTGTTCCTTATAACTTCTTGGTGAGAGAGGGCTGCGCACACGTCAGAGGGGACAGTCTGCATTGCTGGATTCTAGTGCTGCTCTGGTTTGTGTGTGTCAGGTGTCCAGTCACACCACTGGGCTCTAGAGAGGCTGCTTGATGCCAGGATCTCAGATATAACTGCATCCTCCAGCTACAGCCCTTCCCTTCTGACATAAAAGGAGATGGAGAAGAAACCGTTGTGGTGGTTCAGTAGGGCAGTCCTCTCTCTGGAACAATTACATGTTTTAAGACCAACTTCATGACCACAGTTCCTTAGCTGGGGTAACTGAGGGTAAAAGCCACACAGTGTGAACAAGGGCCAATTTCTGCCTATTGTCTGCAGAACAGAGCATGTGAAGTGATAACACGCTTTATGGTGTCTCCAAACATACACTCACACCTCCCTCTCCATAGCAGCAGCAGAGGTATCTCTCCAGGCAGATTATATTGTCCTTCCTTCAGAAGTGCCAAAGTTCAGTGCTGTCTGTGCTGTGGGATGGCGTTCAGCCAGCTCTGAGCAGGTCACTGCAGGGCAGCATTTGCTTTCCACACACACCACGAGGGCTGTTTCTCATGAACACTGAAGTGAAAGCACTTTCTGTTGCTTCAGGTACTTTTCAGCGTGAGGCAGGATGTTTAACACCTGTTCTTCCCAAAAAAGGTCCAGTTCTGTAAAGGAACTGAAACCACCCTTGCCGTTCTCCATTCCTAGAGCTCACCTTTTAGTTTCCATTTCTGTAACTGGAGGCATTTGGTGCAGCTGCAGGGTCTCCTGGCCTGTCCAGGTCTACATCAGCAACAAAATGACATATAAAGTAATGAGCAGTGGTTTTTAAATTGATGGTTGCTCTACTTCCCTGGTGCAAACAGAGCTCAGCTAGCTCAACTATATCAGTCCATTAGATCAGTTAGTGCAGAAGTTGGTTCCTTCAAGCTGTGTGTTACTCTGTCATAAACAGCAAAGTGTAAGTTTTGCCATTACTAGAGATTTACCACCACCCACACTTTGCTGCATAATTAATCATCTTTATGCTGATTCCTTTCATTTACTGGAAGAGTTTATCCAAATCCCTTCTTTCTTCACCCTAGTGAAGTCCCCACTATTGTCCAAACTTGATGGTAACTGAGGAATGAAATTGTTGTTGATGTCAGCAGCCACAAGAACAGTTCTGGGTTCCTCTAGGCAGCTGAGATAGCCTTCCAAAGCAGGGATTTGGACAGCCCAATCCATTGCAAACTTTTCTTTGCTAAAGGACATCTGCTTAACAGATTCTTTCTCTATCTCTGTGCCAGTTTTCTGAAAGAGCTTAGCATGAAATGTGACCGAAGTCCCTTTAACCTTTGTCAGGTGAAGTTTACTACAGAAGTAAGTACCTCCGAAGTGACACTTACAACTGCAATATAGAAGCAAACCGAATCGTGGTGTCTGAGTTTGGAACCATGGCTTATCCGGATCCATGCAAAAACATATTTGCCAAGTAAGCAATGCTTTTCCCAACAGGGTGCTGCTATCTACCTCTCTCTCCTGCACGGATATCTTTCTGTTTACACTTAACACTTGCATACAAATATGAATTTTGTTTTGTAAATTTACAATTGCCACGTAGTGGTAAGGTCAGGAGTGATACCCAGTGCTGTACGCTCTGTGGCATAGTCTAAGGCAAACATTTCAATTCCACTTTGTTGGTAGTGCTGTCTGTTTAATTCACTCGTGCAAGTAGGTTTTGTTGTAGTTTTGAACAGGCGAGTGCTTTCATTTTTCAGATGTTTCCCATAATTTTATAAAAATGATACTATCTAAGGAATAACTGAGAGAAAAAAACAAAAAGCTGCCAGCAGGACTGAGCCTGGCTGTCTGAATGGGCATAGAGAAAGCGTTTCATCCATGCACATCCTTCATCCTCATGCAGGCTCTGGCTGTAAAGTCCTCCTGCCCCTCACACCCTGCCTGCCAAGGAGTAGCAGAGGGGCATGGCAGGGAAGGGACAGAGCCAGCACAGCCTGCTCTGCATGGAGCCACTTCTGCTTTGCATGGGGTACACGCGGGTACAGCTTCTGCTCCTCTAATGAGCCAACATGACATTTCCCTCCCCACAGGGCATTCTCATACTTATCTCACACCATTCCCGAGTTCACGGACAACTGCCTGATCAACATTATGAAAACCGGGGATGATTATTATGCTACAAGTGAGACTAACTTCATCAGAAAAATTGATCCACAGACTCTGGAGACACTTGAGAAGGTATAAATGTCTGTTTGTCGTTCTGGTTTCCTGCCTGCTGAGGAAGACAGTTTCAGATTGACTCAGATGAATCCCTTAAATCTGCAGTACACAGAACTGGAAAGATGTGTATTTTCTCCTATTTCCTGCCTAGCAGAGTAGGCTGTTTTGAAATGAAGTTAAATGGTGAAGATATCTCTTCGTGGAAGAACTCAGGAGTTCAAAAGAAAATCCCAAGCAGTTTAAGGGAAAGTGGGGCTTTGGGCAATTGCACAACTGTACACAGCGTCGTGGGGTTGCAGGCATAATACCACATATTGTGCTTGTGATGTGATTATTTTGGATGGTTTCCATTATAATGCTTCTGTAGTTCTCAAGTGATTTACATAATTGACAGTTTAGTAGGCCATTTATATGATGACTTTTCAAGTGCTTTACGTAAGCTATTACTTAATTGTTAAAAGCAAGTGTGGACTTATTGAATATTGAGTTTTTCTTGTTGTACATTATGGTTTGAGTACGGTTCCCTTAAATCGAATAGAAATCATTTTGTTCCAGAAAATGGTTAGACTCATTGCCCTGTTAAATAACTGCTCTCAGAATGCAATGGGCATTTGCAGAGTAATGTTAGCCAACCTTCCTACTTGTTGTGTGGCTGCAACAGAGAGGTGAATTCAGATTCTGTAGTTTGCTTAGCCTTGAATTAGGAAATGATTTGAGTATCTGCATGAATCGTGTGACTTAAATGATGAATTTTCAAGACCTCTGGGGGGGTCCCAGTGGAAGGCTACCAGTGCAGAAGGGCTGGTGGATTTGTAGCATTAAGCTGTGATCAACTTTAACGTACCTACACATCTCTAAATTCTCCTACTGTATCATCTTCCAGGTAGACTACAGCAAATACGTAGCTGTAAACTTGGCAACTTCTCACCCACACTATGACAGTGCTGGAAATATTCTCAACATGGGTACTTCCATTGTTGATAAAGGGAGAACAAAATATGTTCTCTTTAAGATCCCTTCCTCTGTACCAGGTAAGATATGGCTTTTATCAGTATTTCTTAGAGACTTGTCAGCAATTTCTTTTCTTATGACATTTAGGAGAGAAATCACAAGATTTTATAAATGTCATTTTACTTTCTTTTATTTCTGTTCAGAAAAAGAAAAGAAGAAATCTTGTTTTAAACACCTGGAGGTAGTGTGCTCCATCCCTTCTCGCTCCCTGCTCCAACCAAGCTACTACCACAGCTTTGGAATCACAGAGAGTTATATTGTGTTCATAGAGCAGCCATTCAAACTGGATATTGTCAAACTGGCAACTGCCTACATCCGAGGTGTGAACTGGGCTTCCTGCCTGTCCTTTCATAAGGAGGATAAGGTATTCTATCTAATGCCGAGCAGTGGAGTCAGACAGGCCAGTAACCTGTTGTTACTGTTGCTGCTCTGTTTTTCATCAAGTTCATTAATTTCAGTAATAACCCTCCCTTTCTTTAAAAGCCCTTATTGTCATATTGCACTTTTTATAAATTATTGTTGTATTTTTTAAATGTTATCTCCCATCTCCAGAAAGTTCACAGATAAATACTGATGCTGAAGTGACAGCTCAGCACAATTAAAATGTTGTGTGCCAGAAGAGAAAATAAAGCTGCTCTTAGCATCCCAGCAGCTGCTCCTGCTCCTTACAAAATGCTGTATAGCGTGTATGAAATCTGTTCTAGATCCATTTCATCAGATTAATTAGGGACAGGTTGGTAGAAAAAGCCTCAATCCAACAAAAGGACACTCCCTTCTGTTGATGCAATTAAGGGGGAAAAATAATCTGTTTCCTGAGGACCTTATTTCCATGTTTTGTGGCCCTCAGAATGGAGACAGTGCTGGAGTAAAGGACACCAACAGAGAAGACAGCAGAGACTTTTCACTAGGGCAGAGTTATTTCAATTAAAAATAGGCCAGGGATTTTCCAGGTTTACTGGAAAACTTCAGCTTGGCCCGAACAGCAATTTGCAACAGAGAAGTGAGTTTGGAGCACTTCCACACTCATTTTGTACTGCATTTTTTGGTCTCAAGATTGGAACTTCTCATCTCCTAGTAGCAAAACCTTAATCTATAATGTGCTTCAGTAGGAACAGGCAGTGCTTTAGGATGTAATGGCTATCAGTAGAAAAACAATTTCCTATGTAACTGCTTTATGTAATGTTTGCTGTCTTTCAGACGTGGTTTCACTTCATCGACAAAAAGACAAAAAAAGAAGTATCCACCAAGTTTTACACTGATGCTATGGTGCTTTATCACCACATCAATGCTTATGAAGAGGACGGCCACGTTGTTTTTGATATCGTTGCCTACAGAGACAATAGCTTGTATGACATGTTTTACTTAAAAAGAATGAACAAAGACTTTGAAGAGAACAACAGACTTACCTCCATCCCAACCTGCAGGCGGTTTGTTGTGCCTCTGCAGCATGACAAGGTAAGAAGAAAAGGGCTTTTTAAACTGCTCCTTGATCAGTAATGTAAAATACACGCATGAGAAAAGTGGGTGGATGAGCAGTTTCCAGCCCATTTGTGCAAATGTTTACTTCTTTAAAAATAACATGTTCTCAAAGTGTTCAGGGGTTTTGTTTTTCGTATGTGTTGTGAGAAATGGCAACAAGCAGTTGGATGTACTGTTAGATGGGTCGAGGTTCTGACGCCATCGTTGATGGAGATTTACGGAGGGATACTGAGCATGCATCATTTCCTTAACAGTGCAATTATTTGTAAGGTGCTGTAAAATATGAGCAGATATATCAACTTGATGTTGGTTAGAAAGGTATTCTTGAGGTTTTGCACAATCTGATTTTTCCACTTTACTGGAAACCTATATGAAATACATTCACACTCCCCACTGTTGCAATAGCTTTATTAAGATGAGAAGATTTCAGTTAAGTACAAGATTTACTAGCAAGAGGAATGATCTTATCTTTCAATATAATTTAAAACATCGTTTTACATCATAGTTTGCAGTAAAGATTATATACTGGCCAGCAACTTGGGCAAGTTCCTGCTTGATTCATTTGGAATGGATAATACTTTTTCCTTCTACATCCCAGGATCTTGCTGGCTTTTCATATCTCAAAAACTCATGCAGTAAGGGCAAAGGATGCATTGGATCTCAACTATCCTACCTATGCTGCAATGTTAAGCATTCAGCTATGGTATATTAAAAACAAGAATGCACCTTAACTTTGTGTGAATTTCATATTTCAAAGCCTATCTCTGTTAATTAAATACACAGACTGTATCATGTATTTATTGTGCTTCTGGAACACAGCCATCTCTCTCTAAACCTTTCTAAATGCTCAGTGTGATTCAAAGCGGTTACACAATGATATATTCAAACCCTCTGAGTATAATGAGATTTCTAAGGAGAAGCTCAGAATCTGATGTTACAGGATAAATGGAGGAACTTTGTGAACCTGGAATATCTGCCCAATCCCAAATTTGTCAATGTTAATATCAAGCCTGATGAAAGTTCTAAGTTAGAAACACGTTACATTTTCAGCATGCCTCTCTTTCAGGATGCAGAATTAGGTTCTAATTTAGTCAAACTTCCAACTTCTGCAACTGCTGTAAAAGAAAAAGATGGCAGCATCTATTGCCAACCTGAAATATTATGTGAAGGTAAGAAATATCTGTTATACAGTTCTCAAATACGTTCTCTTACATTTCGTTGTATTCTAACAATGCCTAGCATCTGTTTGTGTACATCAGATCTTTATAAAGCTGAAAGTGACCAAAGATTTAATTAATATGTTTTGCATAATATGGACAATATCTTTCTCTTCCTTATTTCACTCCTTGGAGCCCATCCATTAATATAAGACCCTGAGTCTGCGCAGGAATGATTCAGAGGCAGTATATGCAAGCTGAGCTGTAAAGTTAGGGAATAAGTGAATTGTTGTTATTTATAGTGGTACCCTGGCTCTAGAAACATCTATATTTAGAAAGTCCAAAATACCACTGTGTCAAAGACAAAGAGCTTCACTTTGCAAGTGTTAGACCTCTGCGTGCCTAATGGAGACCTGCACAGCTCTTTAAAAGGATTACAGGAGATCTCCTAGGTCAGGCACGTCCTCCTTCCCAAACAGCATCCCACAGAAAGGTGAGCATCCCAGCAGTCTGAGGAATGGGTTGCTGTCATATTTCTCAAGAATGAAATCTTCTAATGTCTGCAGTTGTATCAGTTTCATATTGCTCTAGGGTCCCCAGCCTGATCTTACAGCTATTAATGTGGCTTGCAATTCTACCTGTTGTGAGGTATAAAATTGGCAGCTTCAGTTATGTGCTGTATTTTATGAGTTTTATCTCTGAGGGTGGATATTTAAATTGTATGAAGGGTCATAACAGGAATTTGTAAAGGGTATGGATGTGCTTAAAGGGAAAGTCACATAGAATGTTAACCTCCAGTTGTATCCCAGGAGCTCACATGTAATGTGTTTATAAAACAAATGAAGTGATACTTATCATTTCCATTTTGAACAAACTGCCTTGGCTTAGTTGTGCTCTGTTAATACCCATCATCAACGCTCTTTAGAAGTTCAAACATATAAAATCTGTTCTAAATGCTGTCAAAATTTTTTCACAGGGTAGCATTAATTAGCCTATGTAAATGTATGCTTGGAATTGTATTTCTCCTTTTGTTCCTAAGTCTCGGGTTTTATTATACCTAGGGATAGAGCTGCCTCGTGTCAACTATGACTACAATGGCAAAAAATACAAATATGTCTATGCAACAGAAGTCCAGTGGAGTCCAGTTCCTACAAAGGTATCACTAGCATTTACAACGTTGGGAACTGTGTATATATGACACAAATCAGATGTAAGCAGTTATAAGTAGACCGTGCTTCAGTCTGTCCCAAAATACAATGTCATCTGCAGTTACCAATCCAAACTGAAACGGGGGGTTCTGAGGCCAGAAGTGAAACTGGTAAAGCTTCTAATTGACAACACTGCAGCTGTGTACCGTGTTCATAAACTTCAGCACTTGAAAGCATCGAGATTAAAAGTTGGGCATGCATGTCAGCTTACTTGGATAACTGAAACAGCCCTACTGGGCCAAACTATGGAAAAAATACATCCTCCCTTTGCTAGTTGAATGTATGGAACTTTGTTGCCAGATGTTGAAAACATGTAGCTCCATAAAGAGCAAACAAATGCTTTCTTAGGTGTGTGACTTGAGATTGGATGCTGGAATATTCAATAGAGAATCGTTTTTTATTAAAACTTTTCCCATTTGTGAGTCATTCACACACAAAGCAATAGGAAATGGCTGAGTTCTCAGAGGGTAAGCTCGTGTTGCATCATTTCCCTTGTGAAGTATTGATAAAGTCAGGCTTCTTTATCCAGTTTTTTATTTCCCATCTTCTGAACACAGCAGTTGCAGAGACCCTCACTTTTCCATTTGATTGAACGTCCGTCATGTGCCAAAACCTACAGAGGAAAGAGTAGCAGAAAGGAATAGCATGTATATGGGCATATATACACAAATATGGGCAAACACATATCTGTAATACTTATGGGTTTTTCTTTCCCCTCAGGAAACTCAACTAAAACAAGAAGTTATTAAAATAATATGTATTTCTTCAGAAAGCTTTATCCTTTGCTAGTTCTGTGTAACAAGGATAGCAAAGGCATCCTTTGTGCACGCATGATGGCAGCTTCTCAGAAGACAGCCTAGAATTGCCAGCAGATTAAGATGAAAAGTGAAGGAGTATTGCACACACAGACTCCCACTTTATAATTACTGTACTGAGAGCAAATTGAGATCACTCTTGGCTCTATATAATTACCACCACTGATTACAAAATAAAGCTGGATTTCTTCACGATGCAAGAAAATTTATTGCAGAACATTTGACAGTAGCTCAAGCAAATAAACACGTTTGTGATTTCCAGTGCAGATAATTCCTGCCTGGCTTAAAATATCATCTGACAGCAATTTATATTTATATTGCTGCTTATTCACGTCAGTTTTTCTTTCATGAATGCAGTCACAGCAACACCCAGGTACAATCCTTAGGTCAGTGGAGCTGCTGTCCTCTTGGATAGAAGGGAAAATTCTTCCTCCGGTGCTCGAATGCTTTCCTTTTTGTTTGAAGTTATTTCTCTGGGTGAAGTTTGAAGGGGAAAAGAACAAAACTGCATCTGGATGTGCAGGAAAAGCACTTAACAGAACTGAGGTGGAAGTGTGTCCCCAGTGGAAGGTGGTTTGGGCAGGAACTTGAGCCATTAATGAGATGAAAAGCTGTGCCCTGTTCCTTTGGTTAATGCCAGTGCCTGTGTGGAATTCTTGCCCCATTGGTTTAACCTTTACATCACTAATAATAGCCCTTGTTCTGGCATATATGCCCTAGTTAACAATAGAAGGCCTTGAGGAATATTGAGGTCACAACAAAAGGA